>NC_064614.1:1237357013-1237660372 GCF_023898315.1 Schistocerca nitens | reverse complement strand
CAGGGCACCATTCATGATTCAACTGCAGTCCTTGCACATAAGTAGCCTTGGAGATTAAAGTTCCCAATGGCGACGTAATTTCTTGGTTATATTCACACCGGGAAGCTTCGAGAGTTATAGGAAACTTGCTTTGATGCATCGGATTCCAGCTACTGGACCTCCAGGGCACCATTCATGATTCAACTGCAGTCCTTGCACATAAGTAGCCTTGGAGATTAAAGTTCCCAATGGCGACGTAATTTCTGGGTTATATTCACACTGGGAAGCTTCGAGAGTTATAGGAAACTTGCTTTGATGCATCGGATTCCAGCTACTGGACCTCCAGGGCACCATTCATGATTCAACTGCAGTCCTTGCACATAAGTAGCCTTGGAGATTAAAGTTCCCAATGGCGACGTAATTTCTGGGTTATATTCACACTGGGAAGCTTCGAGAGTTATAGGAAACTTGCTTTGATGCATCGGATTCCAGCTACTGGACCTCCAGGGCACCATTCATGATTCAACTGCAGTCCTTGCACATAAGTAGCCTTGGAGATTAAAGTTCCCAATGACGACGTAATTTCTGGGTTATATTCACACTGGGAAGCTTCGAGAGTTATAGGACACTTGCTTTGATGCATCGGTTCCAGCTAATGGACCTCCAGGGCAAGATTCATGATGCAACTGCAGTCCTTGCACATAAGTAGCCTTGGAGATTAAAGTTCCCAATGGCGACGTAATTTCTGGGTTATATTCACACTGGGAAGCTTCGAGAGTTATAGGAAACTTGCTTTGATGCATCGGATTCCAGCTACTGGACCTCCAGGGCACCATTCATGATTCAACTGCAGTCCTTGCACATAAGTAGCCTTGGAGATTAAAGTTCCCAATGGCGACGTAATTTCTGGGTTATATTTACACTGGGAAGCTTCGAGAGTTATAGGAAACTTGCTTTGATGCATCGGATTCCAGCTACTGGACCTCCAGGGCACCATTCATGATTCAACTGCAGTCCTTGCACATAAGTAGCCTTGGAGATTAAAGTTCCCAATGGCGACGTAATTTCTGGGTTATATTCACACTGGGAAGCTTCGAGAGTTATAGGAAACTTGCTTTGATGCATCGGATTCCAACTACTGGACTTCCAGGGCACCATTCATGATTCAACTGCAGTCCTTGCACATAAGTAGCCTTGGAGATTAAAGTTCCCAATGGCGACGTAATTTCTGGGTTATATTCACACTGGGAAGCTTCGAGAGTTATAGGAAACTTGCTTTGATGCATCGGATTCCAGCTACTGGACCTCCAGGACACCATTCATGATTCAACTACAGTCCTTGCACATAAGTAGCCTTGGAGATTAAAGTTCCCAATGGCGACGTAATTTCTGGGTTATATTCACACTGGGAAGCTTCGAGAGTTATAGGAAACTTGCTTTGATGCATCGGATTCCAGCTACTGGACCTCCAGGGCACCATTCATGATTCAACTGCAGTCCTTGCACATAAGTAGCCTTGGAGATTAAAGTTCCCAATGGCGAAGTAATTTCTGGGTTATATTCACACTGGGAAGCTTCGAGAGTTATAGGAAACTTGCTTTGATGCATCGGATTCCAGCTACTGGACCTCCAGGGCACCATTCATGATTCAACTGCAGTCCTTGCACATAAGTAGCCTTGGAGATTAAAGTTCCCAATGGCGACGTAATTTCTGGGTTATATTCACACTGGGAAGCTTCGAGAGTTATAGGAAACTTGCATTGATGCATCGGATTCCAGCTACTGGACCTCCAGGACACCATTCATGATTCAACTGCAGTCCTTGCACATAAGTAGCCTTGGAGATTAAAGTTCCCAATGGCGACGTAATTTCTGGGTTATATTCACACTGGGAAGCTTCGAGAGTTATAGGAAACTTGCTTTGATGCATCGGATTCCAGCTACTGGACCTCCAGGGCACCATTCATGATTCAACTGCTGTCCCTGCACATAAGTAGCCTTGGAGATTAAAGTTCCCAATGGCGACGTAATTTCTGGGTTATGTTCACACTGGGAAGCTTCGAGAGGTATAGGAAACTTGCTTTGATGCATCGGATTCCAGCTACTGGACCTCCAGGGCACCATTCATGATTCAACTGCAGTCCTTGCACATAAGTGGCCTTGGAGATTAAAGTTCCCAATGGCGACGTAATTTCTGGGTTATATTCACACTGGGAAGCTTCGAGAGTTATAGGAAACTTGCTTTGATGCATCGGATTCCAGCTACTGGACCTCCGGGGCACCATTCATGATTCAACTGCAGTCCTTGCACATAAGTAGCCTTGGAGATTAAAGTTCCCAATCGCGACGTAATTTCTGGGTTATATTCACACTGGGAAGCTTCGAGAGTTATAGGAAACTTGCTTTGATGCATCGGATTCCAGCTACTGGACCTCCAGGGCACCATTCATGATTCAACTGCTGTCCCTGCACATAAGTAGCCTTGGAGATTAAAGTTCCCAATGGCGACGTAATTTCTGGGTTATGTTCACACTGGGAAGCTTCGAGAGGTATAGGAAACTTGCTTTGATGCATCGGATACCAGCTACTGGACCTCCAGGGCACCATTCATGATTCAACTGCAGTCCTTGCACATAAGTGGCCTTGGAGATTAAAGTTCCCAATGGCGACGTAATTTCTGGGTTATATTCACACTGGGAAGCTTCGAGAGTTATAGGAAACTTGCTTTGATGCATCGGATTCCAGCTACTGGACCTCCAGGGCACCATTCATGATTCAACTGCAGTCCTTGCACATAAGTAGCCTTGGAGATTATAGTTCCCAATGGCGACGTAATTTCTGGGTTATATTCACACTGGGAAGCTTCGAGAGTTATAGGAAACTTGCTTTGATGCATCGGATTCCAGCTACTGGACCTCCAGGGCACCATTCATGATTCAACTGCTGTCCCTGCACATAAGTAGCCTTGGAGATTAAAGTTCCCAATGACGACGTAATTTCTGGGTTATATTCACACTGGGAAGCTTCGAGAGTTATAGGAAACTTGCTTTGATGCATCGGATTCCAGCTACTGGACCTCCAGGGCACCATTCATGATTCAACTGCAGTCCTTGCACATAAGTAGCCTTGGAGATTAAAGTTCCCAATGGCGACGTAATTTCTGGGTTATATTTACACTGGGAAGCTTCGAGAGTTATAGGAAACTTGCTTTGATGCATCGGATTCCAGCTACTGGACCTCCAGGGCACCATTCATGATTCAACTGCAGTCCTTGCACATAAGTAGCCTTGGAGATTAAAGTTCCCAATGGCGACGTAATTTCTGGGTTATATTCACACTGGGAAGCTTCGAGAGTTATAGGAAACTTGCTTTGATGCATCGGATTCCAACTACTGGACCTCCAGGGCACCATTCATGATTCAACTGCAGTCCTTGCACATAAGTAGCCTTGGAGATTAAAGTTCCCAATGGCGACGTAATTTCTGGGTTATATTCACACTGGGAAGCTTCCAGAGTTATAGGAAACTTGCTTTGATGCATCGGATTCCAGCTACTGGACCTCCAGGGCACCATTCATGATTCAACTGCAGTCCTTGCACATAAGTAGCCTTGGAGATAAAGTTCCCAATGGCGACGTAATTTCTGGGTTATATTCACACTGGGAAGCTTCGAGAGTTATAGGAAACTTGCTTTGATGCATCGGATTCCAGTTACTGGACCTCCAGGGCACCATTCATGATTCAACTGCAGTCCTTGCACATAAGTAGCCTTGGAGATTAAAGTTCCCAATGGCGACGTAATTTCTGGGTTATTTTCACACTGGGAAGCTTCGAGAGTTATAGGAAACTTGCTTTGATGCATCGGATTCCAGCTACTGGACCTCCAGGGCACCATTCATGATTCAACTGCAGTCCTTGCACATAAGTAGCCTTGGAGATTAAAGTTCCCAATGGCGACGTAATTTCTGGGTTATATTCACACTGGGAAGCTTCGAGAGTTATAGGAAACTTGCTTTGATGCATCGGATTCCAGCTACTGGACCTCCAGGACACCATTCATGATTCAACTGCAGTCCTTGCACATAAGTAGCCTTGGAGATTAAAGTTCCCAATGGCGACGTAATTTCTGGTTTATATTCACACTGGGAAGCTTCGAGAGTTATAGGAAACTTGCTTTGATGCATCGGATTCCAGCTACTGGACCTCCAGGGCACCATTCATGATTCAACTGCTGTCCCTGCACATAAGTAGCCTTGGAGATTAACGTTCCCAATGGCGACGTAATTTCTGGGTTATGTTCACACTGGGAAGCTTCGAGAGGTATAGGAAACTTGCTTTGATGCATCGGATTCCAGCTACTGGACCTCCAGGGCACCATTCATGATTAAACTGCAGTCCTTGCACATAAGTGGCCTTGGAGATTAAGGTTCCCAATGGCGACGTAATTTCTGGGTTATATTTACACTGGGAAGCTTCGAGAGTTATAGGAAACTTGCTTTGATGCATCGGATTCCAGCTACTGGACCTCCAGGGCACCATTCATGATTCAACAGCAGTCCTTGCACATAAGTAGCCTTGGAGATTAAAGTTCCCAATGGCGACGTAATTTCTGGGTTATATTCACACTGGGAAGCTTCGAGAGTTATAGGAAACTTGCTTTGATGCATCGGATTCCAGCTACTGGACCTCCAGGGCACCATTCATGATTCAACTGCAGTCCTTGCACATAAGTAGCCTTGGAGATTAAAGTTCCCAATGGCGACGTAATTTCTGGGTTATATTCACACTGGGAAGCTTCGAGAGTTATAGGAAACTTGCTTTGATGCATCGGATTCCAGCTACTGGACCTCCAGGGCACCATTCATGATTCAACTGCTGTCCCTGCACATAAGTAGCCTTTGAGATTAAAGTTCCCAATGGCGACGTAATTTCTGGGTTATATTCACACTGGGAAGCTTCGAGAGGTATAGGAAACTTGCTTTGATGCATCGGATTCCAACTACTGGACCTCCAGGGCACCATTCACGATTCAACTGCAGTCCTTGCACATAAGTAGCCTTGGAGATTAAAGTTCCCAATGACGACGTAATTTCTGGGTTATATTCTCACTGGGAAGCTTCGAGAGTTATAGGAAACTTGCTTTGATGCATCGGATTCCAGCTACTGGACCTCCAGGGCACCATTCATGATTCAACTGCAGTCCTTGCACATAAGTAGCCTTGGAGATTAAAGTTCCCAATGACGACGTAATTTCCGGGTTATATTCACACTGGGAAGCTTCGAGAGTTTTAGGAAACTTGCTTTGATGCATCGGATTCCAGCTACTGGACCTCCAGGGCACCATTCATGATTCAACTGCAGTCCTTGCACATAAGTAGCCTTGGAGATTAAACTTCCCAATGGCGACGTAATTTCTGGGTTATATTTACACTGGGAAGCTTCGAGAGTTATAGGAAACTTGCTTTGATGCATCGGATTCCAGCTACTGGACCTCCAGGGCACCATTCATGATTCAACTGCAGTCCTTGCACATAAGTAGCCTTGGAGATTAAAGTTCCCAATGGCGACGTAATTTCTGGGTTATATTCACACTGGGAAGCTTCGAGAGTTATAGGAAACTTGCTTTGATGCATCGGATTCCAGCTACTGGACCTCCAGGGCGCCATTCATGATTCAACTGCAGTCCTTGCACATAAGTAGCCTTGGAGATTAAAGTTCCCAATGGCGACGTAATTTCTGGGTTATATTCACACTGGGAAGCTTCGAGAGTTATAGGAAACTTGCTTTGATGCATCGGATTCCAGCTACTGGACCTCCAGGGCACCATTCATGATTCAACTTCAGTCCTTGCACATAAGTAGCCTTGGAGATTAAAGTTCCCAATGGCGACGTAATTTCTGGGTTATATTCACACTGGGAAGCTTCGAGACTTATAGGAAACTTGCTTTGATGCATCGGATTCCAGCTACTGGACCTCCAGGGCACCATTCATGATTCAACTGCAGTCCTTGCACATAAGTAGCCTTGAGATTAAAGTTCCCAATGGCGACGTAATTTCTGGGTTATATTCACACTGGGAAGCTTCGAGAGTTATAGGAAACTTGCTTTGATGCATCGGATTCCAGCTACTGGACCTCCAGGGCACCATTCATGATTCAACTGCAGTCCTTGCACATAAGTAGCCTTGGAGATTAAAGTTCCCAATGGCGACGTAATTTCTGGGTTATATTCACACTGGGAAGCTTCGAGAGTTATAGGAAACTTGCTTTGATGCATCGGATTCCAGCTACTGGCCCTCCAGGGCACCATTCATGATTCAACTGCAGTCCTTGCACATAAGTAGCCTTGGAGATTAAAGTTCCCAATGGCGACGTAATTTCTGGGTTATATTCACACTGGGAAGCTTCGAGAGTTATAGGAAACTTGCTTTGATGCATCGGATTCCAGCTACTGGACCTCCAGGGCACCATTCATGATTCAACTGCAGTCCTTGCACATAAGTAGCCTTGGAGATTAAAGTTCCCAATCGCGACGTAATTTCTGGGTTATATTCACACTGGGAAGCTTCGAGAGTTATAGGAAACTTGCTTTGATGCATCGGATTCCAGCTACTGGACGTCCAGGGCACCATTCATGATTCAACTGCAGTCCTTGCACATAAGTAGCCTTGGAGATTAAAGTTCCCAATGGCGACGTAATTTCTGGGTTATATTCACACTGGGAAGCTTCGAGAGGTATAGGAAACTTGCTTTGATGCATCGGATTCCAGCTACTGGACCTCCAGGGCACCATTCATGATTCAACTGCAGTCCTTGCACATAAGTAGCCTTGGAGATTAAAGTTCCCAATGCAGACGTAATTTCTGGGTTATATTCACACTGGGAAGCTTCGAGAGTTATAGGAAACTTGCTTTGATGCATGGGATTCCAGCTACTGGACCTCCAGGGCACCATTCATGATTCAACTGCAGTCCTTGCACATAAGTAGCCTTGGAGATTAAAGTTCCCAATGGCGACGTAATTTCTGGGTTATATTCACACTGGGAAGCTTCGAGAGGTATAGGAAACTTGCTTTGATGCATCGGATTCCAGCTACTGGACCTCCAGGCACCATTCATGATTCAACTGCAGTCCGTGCACATAAGTAGCCTTGGAGATTAAAGTTCCCAATGGCGACGTAATTTCTGGGTTATATTCACACTGGGAAGCTTCGTGAGTTATAGGAAACTTGCTTTGATGCATCGGATTCCAGCTACTGGACCTCCAGGGCACCATTCATGATTCAACTGCAGTCCTTGCACATAAGTAGCCTTGGAGATTAAAGTTCCCAATGACGACGTAATTTCTGGGTTATATTCTCACTGGGAAGCTTCGAGAGTTATAGGAAACTTGCTTTGATGCATCGGATTCCAGCTACTGGACCTCCAGGGCACCATTCATGATTCAACTGCAGTCCTTGCACATAAGTAGCCTTGGAGATTAAAGTTCCCAATGGCGACGTAATTTCTGGGTTATATTCACACTGGGAAGCTTCGAGAGTTATAGGAAACTTGCTTTGATGCATCGGATTCCAGCTACTGGACCTCCGGGGCACCATTCATGATTCAACTGCAGTCCTTGCACATAAGTAGCCTTGGAGATTAAACTTCCCAATGGCGACGTAAATTCTGGGTTATATTCACACTGGGAAGCTTCGAGAGTTATAGGAAACTTGCCTTGATGCATCGGATTCCAGCTACTGGACCTCCAGGGCACCATTCATGATTCAACTGCAGTCCTTGCACATAAGTAGCCTTGGAGATTAAAGTTCCCAATGGCGACGTAATTTCTGGGTTATATTCACACTGGGAAGCTTCGAGAGTTATAGGAAACTTGCTTTGATGCATCGGATTCCAGCTACTGGACCTCCAGGGCACCATTCATGATTCAACTGCAGTCCTTGCACATAAGTAGCCTTGGAGATTAAAGTTCCCAAGGGCGACGTAATTTCTGGGTTATATTCACACTGGGAAGCTTCGAGAGTTATAGGAAACTTGCTTTGATGCATCGGATTCCAGCTACTGGACCTCCAGGGCACCATTCATGATTCAACTGCAGTCCTTGCACATAAGTAGCCTTGGAGATTAAAGTTCCCAATGACGACGTAATTTCTGGGTTATATTCTCACTGGGAAGCTTCGAGAGTTATAGAAAATTTGCTTTGATGCATCGGATTCCAGCTACTGGACCTCCAGGGCACCATTCATGATTCAACTGCAGTCCTTGCACATAAGTAGCCTTGGAGATTAAAGTTCCCAATGACGACGTAATTTCTGGGTTATATTCACACTGGGAAGCTTCGAGAGTTATAGGAAACTTGCTTTGATGCATCGGATTCCAGCTACTGGACCTCCAGGGCACCATTCATGATTCAACTGCAGTCCTTACACATAAGTAGCCTTGGAGATTAAAGTTCCCAATGGCGACGTAATTTCTGGGATATATTCACACTGGGAAGCTTCGAGAGTTATAGGAAACTTGCTTTGATGCATCGGATTCCAGCTACTGGACCTCCAGGGCACCATTCATGATTCAACTGCAGTCCTTGCACATAAGTAGCCGTGGAGATTAAAGTTCCCAATGGCGACGTAATTTCTGGGCTATATTCACACTGGGAAGCTTCGAGAGGTATAGGAACCTTGCTTTGATGCATCGGATTCCAGCTACTGGACCTCCAGGGCACCATTCATGATTCAACTGCAGTCCTTGCACATAAGTAGCCTTGGAGATTAAAGTTCCCAATGGCGACGTAATTTCTGGGTTATATTCACACTGGGAAGCTTCGAGAGTTATAGGAAACTTGCTTTGATGCATCGGATTCCAGCTACTGGACCTCCAGGGCACCATTCATGATTCAACTGCAGTCCTTGCACATAAGTAGCCTTGGAGATTAAAGTTCCCAATGGCGACGTAATTTCTGGGTTATATTCACACTGGGAAGCTTCGAGAGTTATAGGAAACTTGCTTTGATGCATCGGATTCCAGCTACTGGACCTCCAGGGCACCATTCATGATTCAACTGCAGTCCTTGCACATAAGTAGCCTTGGAGATTAAAGTTCCCAATGGCGACGTAATTTCTGGGTTATATTCACACTGGGAAGCTTCGAGAGTTATAGGAAACTTGCATTGATGCATCGGATTCCAGCTACTGGACCTCCAGGACACCATTCATGATTCAACTGCAGTCCTTGCACATAAGTAGCCTTGGAGATTAAAGTTCCCAATGGCGACGTAATTTCTGGGTTATATTCACACTGGGAAGCTTCGAGAGTTATAGGAAACTTGCTTTGATGCATCGGTTTCCAGCTACTGGACCTCCAGGGCACCATTCATGATTCAACTGCAGTCCTTGCACATAAGTAGCCTTGGAGATTAAAGTTCCCAATGGCGACGTAATTTCTGGGTTATATTCACACTGGGAAGCTTCGAGAGTTATAGGAAACTTGCTTTGATGCATCGGATTCCAACTACTGGACCTCCAGGGCACCATTCATGATTCAACTGCAGTCCTTGCACATAAGTAGCCTTGGAGATTAAAGTTCGCAATGGCGACGTAATTTCTGGGTTATATTCACACTGAGAAGCTTCGAGAGTTATAGGAAACTTGCTTTGATGCATCGGATTCCAGCTACTGGACCTCCAGGGCACCATTCGTGATTCAACTGCTGTCCCTGCACATAAGTAGCCTTGGAGATTAAAGTTCCCAATGGCGACGTAATTTCTGGGTTATGTTCACACTGGGAAGCTTCGAGAGGTATAGGAAACTTGCTTTGATGCATCGGATTCCAGCTACTGGACCTCCAGGGCACCATTCATGATTCAACTGCAGTCCTTGCACATAAGTGGCCTTGGAGATTAAAGTTCCCAATGGCGACGTAATTTCTGGGTTATATTCACACTGGGAAGCTTCGAGAGTTATAGGAAACTTGCTTTGATGCATCGGATTCCAGCTACTGGACCTCCAGGGCACCATTCATGATTCAACTGCAGTCCTTGCACATAAGTAGCCTTGGAGATTATAGTTCCCAATGGCGACGTAATTTCTGGGTTATATTCACACTGGGAAGCTTCGAGAGTTATAGGAAACTTGCTTTGATGCATCGGATTCCAGCTACTGGACCTCCAGGGCACCATTCATGATTCAACTGCTGTCCCTGCACATAAGTAGCCTTGGAGATTAAAGTTCCCAATGACGACGTAATTTCTGGGTTATATTCACACTGGGAAGCTTCGAGAGTTATAGGAAACTTGCTTTGATGCATCGGATTCCAGCTACTGGACCTCCAGGGCACCATTCATGATTCAACTGCAGTCCTTGCACATAAGTAGCCTTGGAGATTAAAGTTCCCAATGGCGACGTAATTTCTGGGTTATATTTACACTGGGAAGCTTCGAGAGTTATAGGAAACTTGCTTTGATGCATCGGATTCCAGCTACTGGACCTCCAGGGCACCATTCATGATTCAACTGCAGTCCTTGCACATAAGTAGCCTTGGAGATTAAAGTTCCCAATGGCGACGTAATTTCTGGGTTATATTCACACTGGGAAGCTTCGAGAGTTATAGGAAACTTGCTTTGATGCATCGGATTCCAACTACTGGACCTCCAGGGCACCATTCATGATTCAACTGCAGTCCTTGCACATAAGTAGCCTTGGAGATTAAAGTTCCCAATGGCGACGTAATTTCTGGGTTATATTCACACTGGGAAGCTTCGAGAGTTATAGGAAACTTGCTTTGATGCATCGGATTCCAGCTACTGGACCTCCAGGGCACCATTCATGATTCAACTGCAGTCCTTGCACATAAGTAGCCTTGGAGATAAAGTTCCCAATGGCGACGTAATTTCTGGGTTATATTCACACTGGGAAGCTTCGAGAGTTATAGGAAACTTGCTTTGATGCATCGGATTCCAGTTACTGGACCTCCAGGGCACCATTCATGATTCAACTGCAGTCCTTGCACATAAGTAGCCTTGGAGATTAAAGTTCCCAATGGCGACGTAATTTCTGGGTTATTTTCACACTGGGAAGCTTCGAGAGTTATAGGAAACTTGCTTTGATGCATCGGATTCCAGCTACTGGACCTCCAGGGCACCATTCATGATTCAACTGCAGTCCTTGCACATAAGTAGCCTTGGAGATTAAAGTTCCCAATGGCGACGTAATTTCTGGGTTATATTCACACTGGGAAGCTTCGAGAGTTATAGGAAACTTGCTTTGATGCATCGGATTCCAGCTACTGGACCTCCAGGACACCATTCATGATTCAACTGCAGTCCTTGCACATAAGTAGCCTTGGAGATTAAAGTTCCCAATGGCGACGTAATTTCTGGATTATATTCACACTGGGAAGCTTCGAGAGTTATAGGAAACTTGCTTTGATGCATCGGATTCCAGCTACTGGACCTCCAGGGCACCATTCATGATTCAACTGCTGTCCCTGCACATAAGTAGCCTTGGAGATTAAAGTTCCCAATGGCGACGTAATTTCTGGGTTATGTTCACACTGGGAAGCTTCGAGAGGTATAGGAAACTTGCTTTGATGCATCGGATTCCAGCTACTGGACCTCCAGGGCACCATTCATGATTAAACTGCAGTCCTTGCACATAAGTGGCCTTGGAGATTAAGGTTCCCAATGGCGACGTAATTTCTGGGTTATATTTACACTGGGAAGCTTCGAGAGTTATAGGAAACTTGCTTTGATGCATCGGATTCCAGCTACTGGACCTCCAGGGCACCATTCATGATTCAACAGCAGTCCTTGCACATAAGTAGCCTTGGAGATTAAAGTTCCCAATGGCGACGTAATTTCTGGGTTATATTCACACTGGGAAGCTTCGAGAGTTATAGGAAACTTGCTTTGATGCATCGGATTCCAGCTACTGGACCTCCAGGGCACCATTCATGATTCAACTGCAGTCCTTGCACATAAGTAGCCTTGGAGATTAAAGTTCCCAATGGCGACGTAATTTCTGGGTTATATTCACACTGGGAAGCTTCGAGAGTTATAGGAAACTTGCTTTGATGCATCGGATTCCAGCTACTGGACCTCCAGGGCACCACTCCTGATTCAACTGCTGTCCCTGCACATAAGTAGCCTTTGAGATTAAAGTTCCCAATGGCGACGTAATTTCTGGGTTATATTCACACTGGGAAGCTTCGAGAGGTATAGGAAACTTGCTTTGACGCATCGGATTCCAACTACTGGACCTCCAGGGCACCATTCACGATTCAACTGCAGTCCTTGCACATAAGTAGCCTTGGAGATTAAAGTTCCCAATGACGACGTAATTTCTGGGTTATATTCTCACTGGGAAGCTTCGAGAGTTATAGGAAACTTGCTTTGATGCATCGGATTCCAGCTACTGGACCTCCAGGGCACCATTCATGATTCAACTGCAGTCCTTGCACATAAGTAGCCTTGGAGATTAAAGTTCCCAATGACGACGTAATTTCCGGGTTATATTCACACTGGGAAGCTTCGAGAGTTTTAGGAAACTTGCTTTGATGCATCGGATTCCAGCTACTGGACCTCCAGGGCACCATTCATGATTCAACTGCAGTCCTTGCACATAAGTAGCCTTGGAGATTAAACTTCCCAATGGCGACGTAATTTCTGGGTTATATTTACACTGGGAAGCTTCGAGAGTTATAGGAAACTTGCTTTGATGCATCGGATTCCAGCTACTGGACCTCCAGGGCACCATTCATGATTCAACTGCAGTCCTTGCACATAAGTAGCCTTGGAGATTAAACTTCCCAATGGCGACGTAATTTCTGGGTTATATTCACACTGGGAAGCTTCGAGAGTTATAGGAAACTTGCTTTGATGCATCGGATTCCAGCTACTGGACCTCCAGGGCGCCATTCATGATTCAACTGCAGTCCTTGCACATAAGTAGCCTTGGAGATTAAAGTTCCCAATGGCGACGTAATTTCTGGGTTATATTCACACTGGGAAGCTTCGAGAGTTATAGGAAACTTGCTTTGATGCATCGGATTCCAGCTACTGGACCTCCAGGGCACCATTCATGAATCAACTTCAGTCCTTGCACATAAGTAGCCTTGGAGATTAAAGTTCCCAATGGCGACGTAATTTCTGGGTTATATTCACACTGGGAAGCTTCGAGAGTTATAGGAAACTTGCTTTGATGCATCGGATTCCAGCTACTGGACCTCCAGGGCACCATTCATGATTCAACTGCAGTCCTTGCACATAAGTAGCCTTGAGATTAAAGTTCCCAATGGCGACGTAATTTCTGGGTTATATTCACACTGGGAAGCTTCGAGAGTTATAGGAAACTTGCTTTGATGCATCGGATTCCAGCTACTGGACCTCGAGGGCACCATTCATGATTCAACTGCAGTCCTTGCACATAAGTAGCCTTGGAGATTAAAGTTCCCAATGGCGACGTAATTTCTGGGTTATATTCACACTGGGAAGCTTCGAGAGTTATAGGAAACTTGCTTTGATGCATCGGATTCCAGCTACTGGCCCTCCAGGACACCATTCATGATTCAACTGCAGTCCTTGCACATAAGTAGCCTTGGAGATTAAAGTTCCCAATGGCGACGTAATTTCTGGGTTATATTCACACTGGGAAGCTTCGAGAGTTATAGGAAACTTGCTTTGATGCATCGGATTCCAGCTACTGGACCTCCAGGGCACCATTCATGATTCAACTGCAGTCCTTGCACATAAGTAGCCTTGGAGATTAAAGTTCCCAATGGCGACGTAATTTCTGGGTTATATTCACACTGGGAAGCTTCGAGAGTTATAGGAAACTTGCTTTGATGCATCGGATTCCAGCTACTGGACGTCCAGGGCACCATTCATGATTCAACTGCAGTCCTTGCACATAAGTAGCCTTGGAAATTAAAGTTCCCAATGGCGACGTAATTTCTGGGTTATATTCACACTGGGAAGCTTCGAGAGGTATAGGAAACTTGCTTTGATGCATCGGATTCCAGCTACTGGACCTCCAGGGCACCATTCATGATTCAACTGCAGTCCTTGCACATAAGTAGCCTTGGAGATTAAAGTTCCCAATGCAGACGTAATTTCTGGGTTATATTCACACTGGGAAGCTTCGAGAGTTATAGGAAACTTGCTTTGATGCATGGGATTCCAGCTACTGGACCTCCAGGGCACCATTCATGATTCAACTGCAGTCCTTGCACATAAGTAGCCTTGGAGATTAAAGTTCCCAATGGCGACGTAATTTCTGGGTTATATTCACACTGGGAAGCTTCGAGAGGTATAGGAAACTTGCTTTGATGCATCGGATTCCAGCTACTGGACCTCCAGGCACCATTCATGATTCAACTGCAGTCCTTGCACATAAGTAGCCTTGGAGATTAAAGTTCCCAATGGCGACGTAATTTCTGGGTTATATTCACACTGGGAAGCTTCGAGAGTTATAGGAAACTTGCTTTGATGCATCGGATTCCAGCTACTGGACCTCCAGGGCACCATTCATGATTCAACTGCAGTCCTTGCACATAAGTAGCCTTGGAGATTAAAGTTCCCAATGACGACGTAATTTCTGGGTTATATTCTCACTGGGAAGCTTCGAGAGTTATAGGAAACTTGCTTTGATGCATCGGATTCCAGCTACTGGACCTCCAGGGCACCATTCATGATTCAACTGCAGTCCTTGCACATAAGTAGCCTTGGAGATTAAAGTTCCCAATGGCGACGTAATTTCTGGGTTATATTCACACTGGGAAGCTTCGAGAGTTATAGGAAACTTGCTTTGATGCATCGGCTTCCAGCTACTGGACCTCCAGGGCACCATTCATGATTCAACTGCAGTCCTTGCACATAAGTAGCCTTGGAGATTAAACTTCCCAATGGCGACGTAAATTCTGGGTTATATTCACACTGGGAAGCTTCGAGAGTTATAGGAAACTTGCCTTGATGCATCGGATTCCAGCTACTGGACCTCCAGGGCACCATTCATGATTCAACTGCAGTCCTTGCACATAAGTAGCCTTGGAGATTAAAGTTCCCAATGGCGACGTAATTTCTGGGTTATATTCACACTGGGAAGCTTCGAGAGTTATAGGAAACTTGCTTTGATGCATCGGATTCCAGCTACTGGACCTCCAGGGCACCATTCATGATTCAACTGCAGTCCTTGCACATAAGTAGCCTTGGAGATTAAAGTTCCCAATGGCGACGTAATTTCTGGGTTATATTCACACTGGGAAGCTTCGAGAGTTATAGGAAACTTGCTTTGATGCATCGGATTCCAGCTACTGGACCTCCAGGGCACCATTCATGATTCAACTGCAGTCCTTGCACATAAGTAGCCTTGGAGATTAAAGTTCCCAATGACGACGTAATTTCTGGGTTATATTCTCACTGGGAAGCTTCGAGAGTTATAGGAAACTTGCTTTGATGCATCGGATTCCAGCTACTGGACCTCCAGGGCACCATTCATGATTCAACTGCAGTCCTTGCACATAAGTAGCCTTGGAGATTAAAGTTCCCAATGGCGACGTAATTTCTGGGTTATATTCACACTGGGAAGCTTCGAGAGTTATAGGAAACTTGCTTTGATGCATCGGCTTCCAGCTACTGGACCTCCAGGGCACCATTCATGATTCAACTGCAGTCCTTGCACATAAGTAGCCTTGGAGATTAAACTTCCCAATGGCGACGTAAATTCTGGGTTATATTCACACTGGGAAGCTTCGAGAGTTATAGGAAACTTGCCTTGATGCATCGGATTCCAGCTACTGGACCTCCAGGGCACCATTCATGATTCAACTGCAGTCCTTGCACATAAGTAGCCTTGGAGATTAAAGTTCCCAATGGCGACGTAATTTCTGGGTTATATTCACACTGGGAAGCTTCGAGAGTTATAGGAAACTTGCTTTGATGCATCGGATTCCAGCTACTGGACCTCCAGGGCACCATTCATGATTCAACTGCAGTCCTTGCACATAAGTAGCCTTGGAGATTAAAGTTCCCAATGGCGACGTAATTTCTGGGTTATATTCACACTGGGAAGCTTCGAGAGTTATAGGAAACTTGCTTTGATGCATCGGATTCCAGCTACTGGACCTCCAGGGCACCATTCATGATTCAACTGCAGTCCTTGCACATAAGTAGCCTTGGAGATTAAAGTTCCCAATGACGACGTAATTTCTGGGTTATATTCTCACTGGGAAGCTTCGAGAGTTATAGAAAATTTGCTTTCATGCATCGGATTCCAGCTACTGGACCTCCAGGGCACCATTCATGATTCAACTGCAGTCCTTGCACATAAGTAGCCTTGGAGATTAAAGTTCCCAATGACGACGTAATTTCTGGGTTATATTCACACTGGGAAGCTTCGAGAGTTATAGGAAACTTGCTTTGATGCATCGGATTCCAGCTACTGGACCTCCAGGGCACCATTCATGATTCAACTGCAGTCCTTGCACATAAGTAGCCTTGGAGATTAAAGTTCCCAATGGCGACGTAATTTCTGGGTTATATTCACACTGGGAAGCTTCGAGAGTTATAGGAAACTTGCTTTGATGCATCGGATTCCAGCTACTGGACCTCCAGGGCACCATTCATGATTCAACTGCAGTCCTTGCACATAAGTAGCCGTGGAGATTAAAGTTCCCAATGGCGACGTAATTTCTGGGCTATATTCACACTGGGAAGCTTCGAGAGGTATAGGAACCTTGCTTTGATGCATCGGATTCCAGCTACTGGACCTTCAGGGCACCATTCATGATTCAACTGCAGTCCTTGCACATAAGTAGCCTTGGAGATTAAAGTTCCCAATGGCGACGTAATTTCTGGGTTATATTTACACTGGGAAGCTTCGAGAGTTATAGGAAACTTGCTTTGATGCATCGGATTCCAGCTACTGGACCTCCAGGGCACCATTCATGATTCAACTGCAGTCCTTGCACATAAGTAGCCTTGGAGATTAAAGTTCCCAATGGCGACGTAATTTCTGGGTTATATTCACACTGGGAAGCTTCGAGAGTTATAGGAAACTTGCTTTGATGCATCGGATTCCAACTACTGGACCTCCAGGGCACCATTCATGATTCAACTGCAGTCCTTGCACATAAGTAGCCTTGGAGATTAAAGTTCCCAATGGCGACGTAATTTCTGGGTTATATTCACACTGGGAAGCTTCGAGAGTTATAGGAAACTTGCTTTGATGCATCGGATTCCAGCTACTGGACCTCCAGGGCACCATTCATGATTCAACTGCAGTCCTTGCACATAAGTAGCCTTGGAGATAAAGTTCCCAATGGCGACGTAATTTCTGGGTTATATTCACACTGGGAAGCTTCGAGAGTTATAGGAAACTTGCTTTGATGCATCGGATTCCAGTTACTGGACCTCCAGGACACCATTCATGATTCAACTGCAGTCCTTGCACATAAGTAGCCTTGGAGATTAAAGTTCCCAATGGCGACGTAATTTCTGGGTTATTTTCACACTGGGAAGCTTCGAGAGTTATAGGAAACTTGCTTTGATGCATCGGATTCCAGCTACTGGACCTCCAGGGCACCATTCATGATTCAACTGCAGTCCTTGCACATAAGTAGCCTTGGAGATTAAAGTTCCCAATGGCGACGTAATTTCTGGGTTATATTCACACTGGGAAGCTTCGAGAGTTATAGGAAACTTGCTTTGATGCATCGGATTCCAGCTACTGGACCTCCAGGACACCATTCATGATTCAACTGCAGTCCTTGCACATAAGTAGCCTTGGAGATTAAAGTTCCCAATGGCGACGTAATTTCTGGATTATATTCACACTGGGAAGCTTCGAGAGTTATAGGAAACTTGCTTTGATGCATCGGATTCCAGCTACTGGACCTCCAGGGCACCATTCATGATTCAACTGCTGTCCCTGCACATAAGTAGCCTTGGAGATTAAAGTTCCCAATGGCGACGTAATTTCTGGGTTATGTTCACACTGGGAAGCTTCGAGAGGTATAGGAAACTTGCTTTGATGCATCGGATTCCAGCTACTGGACCTCCAGGGCACCATTCATGATTAAACTGCAGTCCTTGCACATAAGTGGCCTTGGAGATTAAGGTTCCCAATGGCGACGTAATTTCTGGGTTATATTTACTCTGGGAAGCTTCGAGAGTTATAGGAAACTTGCTTTGATGCATCGGATTCCAGCTACTGGACCTCCAGGGCACCATTCATGATTCAACAGCAGTCCTTGCACATAAGTAGCCTTGGAGATTAAAGTTCCCAATGGCGACGTAATTTCTGGGTTATATTCACACTGGGAAGCTTCGAGAGTTATAGGAAACTTGCTTTGATGCATCGGATTCCAGCTACTGGACCTCCAGGGCACCATTCATGATTCAACTGCAGTCCTTGCACATAAGTAGCCTTGGAGATTAAAGTTCCCAATGGCGACGTAATTTCTGGGTTATATTCACACTGGGAAGCTTCGAGAGTTATAGGAAACTTGCTTTGATGCATCGGATTCCAGCTACTGGACCTCCAGGACACCATTCATGATTCAACTGCTGTCCCTGTACATAAGTAGCCTTTGAGATTAAAGTTCCCAATGGCGACGTAATTTCTGGGTTATATTCACACTGGGAAGCTTCGAGAGGTATAGGAAACTTGCTTTGACGCATCGGATTCAAACTACTGGACCTCCAGGGCACCATTCACGATTCAACTGCAGTCCTTGCACATAAGTAGCCTTGGAGATTAAAGTTCCCAATGACGACGTAATTTCTGGGTTATATTCTCACTGGGAAGCTTCGAGAGTTATAGGAAACTTGCTTTGATGCATCGGATTCCAGCTACTGGACCTCCAGGGCACCATTCATGATTCAACTGCAGTCCTTGCACATAAGTAGCCTTGGAGATTAAAGTTCCCAATGACGACGTAATTTCCGGGTTATATTCACACTGGGAAGCTTCGAGAGTTTTAGGAAACTTGCTTTGATGCATCGGATTCCAGCTACTGGACCTCCAGGGCACCATTCATGATTCAACTGCAGTCCTTGCACATAAGTAGCCTTGGAGATTAAACTTCCCAATGGCGACGTAATTTCTGGGTTATATTTACACTGGGAAGCTTCGAGAGTTATAGGAAACTTGCTTTGATGCATCGGATTCCAGCTACTGGACCTCCAGGGCACCATTCATGATTCAACTGCAGTCCTTGCACATAAGTAGCCTTGGAGATTAAAGTTCCCAATGGCGACGTAATTTCTGGGTTATATTCACACTGGGAAGCTTCGAGAGTTATAGGAAACTTGCTTTGATGCATCGGATTCCAGCTACTGGACCTCCAGGGCGCCATTCATGATTCAACTGCAGTCCTTGCACATAAGTAGCCTTGGAGATTAAAGTTCCCAATGGCGACGTAATTTCTGGGTTATATTCACACTGGGAAGCTTCGAGAGTTATAGGAAACTTGCTTTGATGCATCGGATTCCAGCTACTGGACATCCAGGGCACCATTCATGATTCAACTTCAGTCCTTGCACATAAGTAGCCTTGGAGATTAAAGTTCCCAATGGCGACGTAATTTCTGGGTTATATTCACACTGGGAAGCTTCGAGAGTTATAGGAAACTTGCTTTGATGCATCGGATTCCAGCTACTGGACCTCCAGGGCACCATTCATGATTCAACTGCAGTCCTTGCACATAAGTAGCCTTGAGATTAAAGTTCCCAATGGCGACGTAATTTCTGGGTTATATTCACACTGGGAAGCTTCGAGAGTTATAGGAAACTTGCTTTGATGCATCGGATTCCAGCTACTGGACCTCGAGGGCACCATTCATGATTCAACTGCAGTCCTTGCACATAAGTAGCCTTGGAGATTAAAGTTCCCAATGGCGACGTAATTTCTGGGTTATATTCACACTGGGAAGCTTCGAGAGTTATAGGAAACTTGCTTTGATGCATCGGATTCCAGCTACTGGCCCTCCAGGACACCATTCATGATTCAACTGCAGTCCTTGCACATAAGTAGCCTTGGAGATTAAAGTTCCCAATGGCGACGTAATTTCTGGGTTATATTCACACTGGGAAGCTTCGAGAGTTATAGGAAACTTGCTTTGATGCATCGGATTCCAGCTACTGGACCTCCAGGGCACCATTCATGATTCAACTGCAGTCCTTGCACATAAGTAGCCTTGGAGATTAAAGTTCCCAATGGCGACGTAATTTCTGGGTTATATTCACACTGGGAAGCTTCGAGAGTTATAGGAAACTTGCTTTGATGCATCGGATTCCAGCTACTGGACGTCCAGGGCACCATTCATGATTCAACTGCAGTCCTTGCACATAAGTAGCCTTGGAGATTAAAGTTCCCAATGGCGACGTAATTTCTGGGTTATATTCACACTGGGAAGCTTCGAGAGGTATAGGAAACTTGCTTTGATGCATCGGATTCCAGCTACTGGACCTCCAGGGCACCATTCATGATTCAACTGCAGTCCTTGCACATAAGTAGCCTTGGAGATTAAAGTTCCCAATGCAGACGTAATTTCTGGGTTATATTCACACTGGGAAGCTTCGAGAGTTATAGGAAACTTGCTTTGATGCATGGGATTCCAGCTACTGGACCTCCAGGGCACCATTCATGATTCAACTGCAGTCCTTGCACATAAGTAGCCTTGGAGATTAAAGTTCCCAATGGCGACGTAATTTCTGGGTTATATTCACACTGGGAAGCTTCGAGAGGTATAGGAAACTTGCTTTGATGCATCGGATTCCAGCTACTGGACCTCCAGGCACCATTCATCATTCAACTGCAGTCCTTGCACATAAGTAGCCTTGGAGATTAAAGTTCCCAATGGCGACGTAATTTCTGGGTTATATTCACACTGGGAAGCTTCGAGAGTTATAGGAAACTTGCTTTGATGCATCGGATTCCAGCTACTGGACCTCCAGGGCACCATTCATGATTCAACTGCAGTCCTTGCACATAAGTAGCCTTGGAGATTAAAGTTCCCAATGACGACGTAATTTCTGGGTTATATTCTCACTGGGAAGCTTCGAGAGTTATAGGAAACTTGCTTTGATGCATCGGATTCCAGCTACTGGACCTCCAGGGCACCATTCATGATTCAACTGCAGTCCTTGCACATAAGTAGCCTTGGAGATTAAAGTTCCCAATGGCGACGTAATTTCTGGGTTATATTCACACTGGGAAGCTTCGAGAGTTATAGGAAACTTGCTTTGATGCATCGGCTTCCAGCTACTGGACCTCCAGGGCACCATTCATGATTCAACTGCAGTCCTTGCACATAAGTAGCCTTGGAGATTAAACTTCCCAATGGCGACGTAAATTCTGGGTTATATTCACACTGGGAAGCTTCGAGAGTTATAGGAAACTTGCCTTGATGCATCGGATTCCAGCTACTGGACCTCCAGGGCACCATTCATGATTCAACTGCAGTCCTTGCACATAAGTAGCCTTGGAGATTAAAGTTCCCAATGGCGACGTAATTTCTGGGTTATATTCACACTGGGAAGCTTCGAGAGTTATAGGAAACTTGCTTTGATGCATCGGATTCCAGCTACTGGACCTCCAGGGCACCATTCATGATTCAACTGCAGTCCTTGCACATAAGTAGCCTTGGAGATTAAAGTTCCCAATGGCGACGTAATTTCTGGGTTATATTCACACTGGGAAGCTTCGAGAGTTATAGGAAACTTGCTTTGATGCATCGGATTCCAGCTACTGGACCTCCAGGGCACCATTCATGATTCAACTGCAGTCCTTGCACATAAGTAGCCTTGGAGATTAAAGTTCCCAATGACGACGTAATTTCTGGGTTATATTCTCACTGGGAAGCTTCGAGAGTTATAGGAAACTTGCTTTGATGCATCGTATTCCAGCTACTGGACCTCCAGGGCACCATTCATGATTCAACTGCAGTCCTTGCACATAAGTAGCCTTGGAGATTAAAGTTCCCAATGGCGACGTAATTTCTGGGTTATATTCACACTGGGAAGCTTCGAGAGTTATAGGAAACTTGCTTTGATGCATCGGCTTCCAGCTACTGGACCTCCAGGGCACCATTCATGATTCAACTGCAGTCCTTGCACATAAGTAGCCTTGGAGATTAAACTTCCCAATGGCGACGTAAATTCTGGGTTATATTCACACTGGGAAGCTTCGAGAGTTATAGGAAACTTGCCTTGATGCATCGGATTCCAGCTACTGGACCTCCAGGGCACCATTCATGATTCAACTGCAGTCCTTGCACATAAGTAGCCTTGGAGATTAAAGTTCCCAATGGCGACGTAATTTCTGGGTTATATTCACACTGGGAAGCTTCGAGAGTTATAGGAAACTTGCTTTGATGCATCGGATTCCAGCTACTGGACCTCCAGGGCACCATTCATGATTCAACTGCAGTCCTTGCACATAAGTAGCCTTGGAGATTAAAGTTCCCAATGGCGACGTAATTTCTGGGTTATATTCACACTGGGAAGCTTCGAGAGTTATAGGAAACTTGCTTTGATGCATCGGATTCCAGCTACTGGACCTCCAGGGCACCATTCATGATTCAACTGCAGTCCTTGCACATAAGTAGCCTTGGAGATTAAAGTTCCCAATGACGACGTAATTTCTGGGTTATATTCTCACTGGGAAGCTTCGAGAGTTATAGAAAATTTGCTTTGATGCATCGGATTCCAGCTACTGGACCTCCAGGGCACCATTCATGATTCAACTGCAGTCCTTGCACATAAGTAGCCTTGGAGATTAAAGTTCCCAATGACGACGTAATTTCTGGGTTATATTCACACTGGGAAGCTTCGAGAGTTATAGGAAACTTGCTTTGATGCATCGGATTCCAGCTACTGGACCTCCAGGGCACCATTCATGATTCAACTGCAGTCCTTGCACATAAGTAGCCTTGGAGATTAAAGTTCCCAATGGCGACGTAATTTCTGGGTTATATTCACACTGGGAAGCTTCGAGAGTTATAGGAAACTTGCTTTGATGCATCGGATTCCAGCTACTGGACCTCCAGGGCACCATTCATGATTCAACTGCAGTCCTTGCACATAAGTAGCCGTGGAGATTAAAGTTCCCAATGGCGACGTAATTTCTGGGCTATATTCACACTGGGAAGCTTCGAGAGGTATAGGAACCTTGCTTTGATGCATCGGATTCCAGCTACTGGACCTTCAGGGCACCATTCATGATTCAACTGCAGTCCTTGCACATAAGTAGTCTTGGAGATTAAGGTTCCTAATGGCGACGTAATTTCTGGGTTATATTCACACTGGGAAGCTTCGAGAGTTATAGGAAACTTGCTTTGATGCATCGGATTCCAGCTACTGGACCTCCAGGGCACCATTCATGATTCAACTGCAGTCTTTGCACATAAGTAGCCTTGGAGATTAAAGTTCCCAATGACGACGTAATTTCTGGGTTATATTCTCACTGGGAAGCTTCGAGAGTTATAGGAAACTTGCTTTGATGCATCGGATTCCAGCTACTGGACCTCCAGGGTACCATTCATGATTCAACTGCAGTCGTTGCACATAAGTAGCCTTGGAGATTAAAGTTCACAATGACGACGTAATTTCTGGGTTATATTCACACTGGGAAGCTTCGAGAGTTATAGGAAACTTGCTTTGATGCATCGGATTCCAGCTACTGGACCTCCAGGGCACCATTCATGATTCAACTGCAGTCCTTGCACATAAGTAGCCTTGGAGATTAAAGTTCCCAATGGCGACGTAATTTCTGGGTTATATTTACACTGGGAAGCTTCGAGAGTTATAGGAAACTTGCTTTGATGCATGGGATTCCAGCTACTGGACCTCCAGGGCACCATTCATGATTCAACTGCAGTCCTTGCACATAAGTAGCCTTGGAGATTAAAGTTCCCAATGGCGACGTAATTTCTGGGTTATATTCACACTGGGAAGCTTCGAGAGTTATAGGAAACTTGCTTTGATGCATCGGATTCCAGCTACTGGACCTCCAGGGCACCATTCATGATTCAACTGCAGTCCTTGCACATAAGTAGCCTTGGAGATTAAAGTTCCCAATGGCGACGTAATTTCTGGGTTATATTCACACTGGGAAGCTTCGAGAGTTATAGGAAACTTGCTTTGATGCATCGGATTCCAGCTACTGGACCTCCAGGGCACCATTCATGATTCAACTGCAGTCCTTGCACATAAGTAGCCTTGGAGATTAAAGTTCCCAATGGCGACGTAATTTCTGGGTTATATTCACACTGGGAAGCTTCGAGAGTTATAGGAAACTTGCTTTGATGCATCGGATTCCAGCTACTGGACCTCCAGGGCACCATTCATGATTCAACTGCAGTCCTTGCACATAAGTAGCCTTGGAGATTAAAGTTCCCAATGACGACGTAATTTCTGGGTTATATTCTCACTGGGAAGCTTCGAGAGTTATAGGAAACTTGCTTTGATGCATCGGATTCCAGCTACTGGACCTCCAGGGCACCATTCATGATTCAACTGCAGTCCTTGCACATAAGTAGCCTTGGAGATTAAAGTTCCCAATGACGACGTAATTTCTGGGTTATATTCACACTGGGAAGCTTCGAGAGTTATAGGAAACTTGCTTTGATGCATCGGATTCCAGCTACTGGACCTCCAGGGCACCATTCATGATTCAACTGCAGTCCTTGCACATAAGTAGCCTTGGAGATTAAAGTTCCCAATGGCGACGTAATTTCTGGGTTATATTCACACTGGGAAGCTTCGAGAGTTATAGGAAACTTGCTTTCATGCATCGGATTCCAGCTACTGGACCTCCAGGGCACCATTCATGATTCAACTGCAGTCCTTGCACATAAGTAGCCTTGGAGATTAATGTTCCCAATGACGACATAATTTCTGGGTTATATTCACACTGGGAAGCTTCGAGAGTTATAGGAAACTTGCTTTGATGCATCAGATTCCAGCTAATGGACCTCCAGGGCACCATTCATGATTCAACTGCAGTCCTTGCACATAAGTAGCCTTGGAGATTAAAGTTCCCAATGGCGACGTAATTTCTGCGTTATATTCACACTGGGAAGCTTCGAGAGTTATAGGAAACTTGCTTTGATGCATCGGATTCCAGCTACTGGACCTCCAGGGCACCATTCATGTTTCAACTACAGTCCTTGCACATAAGTAGCCTTGGAGATTAAAGTTCCCAATGGCGACGTAATTTCTGGGTTATATTCACACTGGGAAGCTTCGAGAGGTATAGGAAACTTGCTTTGATGCATCGGATTCCAGCTACTGGACCTCCAGGGCACCATTCATGATTCAACTGCAGTCCTTGCACATAAGTAGTCTTGGAGATTAAGGTTCCTAATGGCGACGTAATTTCTGGGTTATATTCACACTGGGAAGCTTCGAGAGTTATAGGAAACTTGCTTTGATGCATCGGATTCCAGCTACTGGACCTCCAGGGCACCTTTCATGATTCAACTGCAGTCTTTGCACATAAGTAGCCTTGGAGATTAAAGTTCCCAATGACGACGTAATTTCTGGGTTATATTCTCACTGGGAAGCTTCGAGAGTTATAGGAAACTTGCTTTGATGCATCGGATTCCAGCTACTGGACCTCCAGGGCACCTTTCATGATTCAACTGCAGTCGTTGCACATAAGTAGCCTTGGAGATTAAAGTTCACAATGACGACGTAATTTCTGGGTTATATTCACACTGGGAAGCTTCGAGAGTTATAGGAAACTTGCTTTGATGCATCGGATTCCAGCTACTGGACCTCCAGGGCACCATTCATGATTCAACTGCAGTCCTTGCACATAAGTAGCCTTGGAGATTAAAGTTCCCAATGGCGACGTAATTTCTGGGTTATATTTACACTGGGAAGCTTCGAGAGTTATAGGAAACTTGCTTTGATGCATGGGATTCCAGCTACTGGACCTCCAGGGCACCATTCATGATTCAACTGCAGTCCTTGCACATAAGTAGCCTTGGAGATTAAAGTTCCCAATGGCGACGTAATTTCTGGGTTATATTCACACTGGGAAGCTTCGAGAGTTATAGGAAACTTGCTTTGATGCATCGGATTCCAGCTACTGGACCTCCAGGGCACCATTCATGATTCAACTGCAGTCCTTGCACATAAGTAGCCTTGGAGATTAAAGTTCCCAATGGCGACGTAATTTCTGGGTTATATTCACACTGGGAAGCTTCGAGAGTTATAGGAAACTTGCTTTGATGCATCGGATTCCAGCTACTGGACCTCCAGGGCACCATTCATGATTCAACTGCAGTCCTTGCACATAAGTAGCCTTGGAGATTAAAGTTCCCAATGGCGACGTAATTTCTGGGTTATATTCACACTGGGAAGCTTCGAGAGTTATAGGAAACTTGCTTTGATGCATCGGATTCCAGCTACTGGACCTCCAGGGCACCATTCATGATTCAACTGCAGTCCTTGCACATAAGTAGCCTTGGAGATTAAAGTTCCCAATGACGACGTAATTTCTGGGTTATATTCTCACTGGGAAGCTTCGAGAGTTATAGGAAACTTGCTTTGATGCATCGGATTCCAGCTACTGGACCTCCAGGGCACCATTCATGATTCAACTGCAGTCCTTGCACATAAGTAGCCTTGGAGATTAAAGTTCCCAATGACGACGTAATTTCTGGGTTATATTCACACTGGGAAGCTTCGAGAGTTATAGGAAACTTGCTTTGATGCATCGGATTCCAGCTACTGGACCTCCAGGGCACCATTCATGATTCAACTGCAGTCCTTGCACATAAGTAGCCTTGGAGATTAAAGTTCCCAATGGCGACGTAATTTCTGGATTATATTCACACTGGGAAGCTTCGAGAGTTATAGGAAACTTTCTTTGATGCATCGGATTCCAGCTACTGGACCTCCAGGGCACCATTCATGATTCAACTGCAGTCCTTGCACATAAGTAGCCTTGGAGATTAATGTTCCCAATGACGACATAATTTCTGGGTTATATTCACACTGGGAAGCTTCGAGAGTTATAGGAAACTTGCTTTGATGCATCGGATTCCAGCTACTGGACCTCCAGGGCACCATTCATGATTCAACTGCAGTCCTTGCACATAAGTAGCCTTGGAGATTAAAGTTCCCAATGGCGACGTAATTTCTGGGTTATATTCACACTGGGAAGCTTCGAGAGTTATAGGAAACTTGCTTTGATGCATCGGATTCCAGCTACTGGACGTCCAGGGCACCATTCATGATTCAACTGCAGTCCTTGCACATAAGTAGCCTTGGAGATTAAAGTTCCCAATGGCGACGTAATTTCTGGGTTATATTCACACTGGGAAGCTTCGAGAGGTATAGGAAACTTGCTTTGATGCATCGGATTCCAGCTACTGGACCTCCAGGGCACCATTCATGATTCAACTGCAGTCCTTGCACATAAGTAGCCTTGGAGATTAAAGTTCCCAATGCAGACGTAATTTCTGGGTTATATTCACACTGGGAAGCTTCGAGAGTTATAGGAAACTTGCTTTGATGCATGGGATTCCAGCTACTGGACCTCCAGGGCACCATTCATGATTCAACTGCAGTCCTTGCACATAAGTAGCCTTGGAGATTAAAGTTCCCAATGGCGACGTAATTTCTGGGTTATATTCACACTGGGAAGCTTCGAGAGGTATAGGAAACTTGCTTTGATGCATCGGATTCCAGCTACTGGACCTCCAGGCACCATTCATCATTCAACTGCAGTCCTTGCACATAAGTAGCCTTGGAGATTAAAGTTCCCAATGGCGACGTAATTTCTGGGTTATATTCACACTGGGAAGCTTCGAGAGTTATAGGAAACTTGCTTTGATGCATCGGATTCCAGCTACTGGACCTCCAGGGCACCATTCATGATTCAACTGCAGTCCTTGCACATAAGTAGCCTTGGAGATTAAAGTTCCCAATGACGACGTAATTTCTGGGTTATATTCTCACTGGGAAGCTTCGAGAGTTATAGGAAACTTGCTTTGATGCATCGGATTCCAGCTACTGGACCTCCAGGGCACCATTCATGATTCAACTGCAGTCCTTGCACATAAGTAGCCTTGGAGATTAAAGTTCCCAATGGCGACGTAATTTCTGGGTTATATTCACACTGGGAAGCTTCGAGAGTTATAGGAAACTTGCTTTGATGCATCGGCTTCCAGCTACTGGACCTCCAGGGCACCATTCATGATTCAACTGCAGTCCTTGCACATAAGTAGCCTTGGAGATTAAACTTCCCAATGGCGACGTAAATTCTGGGTTATATTCACACTGGGAAGCTTCGAGAGTTATAGGAAACTTGCCTTGATGCATCGGATTCCAGCTACTGGACCTCCAGGGCACCATTCATGATTCAACTGCAGTCCTTGCACATAAGTAGCCTTGGAGATTAAAGTTCCCAATGGCGACGTAATTTCTGGGTTATATTCACACTGGGAAGCTTCGAGAGTTATAGGAAACTTGCTTTGATGCATCGGATTCCAGCTACTGGACCTCCAGGGCACCATTCATGATTCAACTGCAGTCCTTGCACATAAGTAGCCTTGGAGATTAAAGTTCCCAATGGCGACGTAATTTCTGGGTTATATTCACACTGGGAAGCTTCGAGAGTTATAGGAAACTTGCTTTGATGCATCGGATTCCAGCTACTGGACCTCCAGGGCACCATTCATGATTCAACTGCAGTCCTTGCACATAAGTAGCCTTGGAGATTAAAGTTCCCAATGACGACGTAATTTCTGGGTTATATTCTCACTGGGAAGCTTCGAGAGTTATAGGAAACTTGCTTTGATGCATCGTATTCCAGCTACTGGACCTCCAGGGCACCATTCATGATTCAACTGCAGTCCTTGCACATAAGTAGCCTTGGAGATTAAAGTTCCCAATGGCGACGTAATTTCTGGGTTATATTCACACTGGGAAGCTTCGAGAGTTATAGGAAACTTGCTTTGATGCATCGGCTTCCAGCTACTGGACCTCCAGGGCACCATTCATGATTCAACTGCAGTCCTTGCACATAAGTAGCCTTGGAGATTAAACTTCCCAATGGCGACGTAAATTCTGGGTTATATTCACACTGGGAAGCTTCGAGAGTTATAGGAAACTTGCCTTGATGCATCGGATTCCAGCTACTGGACCTCCAGGGCACCATTCATGATTCAACTGCAGTCCTTGCACATAAGTAGCCTTGGAGATTAAAGTTCCCAATGGCGACGTAATTTCTGGGTTATATTCACACTGGGAAGCTTCGAGAGTTATAGGAAACTTGCTTTGATGCATCGGATTCCAGCTACTGGACCTCCAGGGCACCATTCATGATTCAACTGCAGTCCTTGCACATAAGTAGCCTTGGAGATTAAAGTTCCCAATGGCGACGTAATTTCTGGGTTATATTCACACTGGGAAGCTTCGAGAGTTATAGGAAACTTGCTTTGATGCATCGGATTCCAGCTACTGGACCTCCAGGGCACCATTCATGATTCAACTGCAGTCCTTGCACATAAGTAGCCTTGGAGATTAAAGTTCCCAATGACGACGTAATTTCTGGGTTATATTCTCACTGGGAAGCTTCGAGAGTTATAGAAAATTTGCTTTGATGCATCGGATTCCAGCTACTGGACCTCCAGGGCACCATTCATGATTCAACTGCAGTCCTTGCACATAAGTAGCCTTGGAGATTAAAGTTCCCAATGACGACGTAATTTCTGGGTTATATTCACACTGGGAAGCTTCGAGAGTTATAGGAAACTTGCTTTGATGCATCGGATTCCAGCTACTGGACCTCCAGGGCACCATTCATGATTCAACTGCAGTCCTTGCACATAAGTAGCCTTGGAGATTAAAGTTCCCAATGGCGACGTAATTTCTGGGTTATATTCACACTGGGAAGCTTCGAGAGTTATAGGAAACTTGCTTTGATGCATCGGATTCCAGCTACTGGACCTCCAGGGCACCATTCATGATTCAACTGCAGTCCTTGCACATAAGTAGCCGTGGAGATTAAAGTTCCCAATGGCGACGTAATTTCTGGGCTATATTCACACTGGGAAGCTTCGAGAGGTATAGGAACCTTGCTTTGATGCATCGGATTCCAGCTACTGGACCTTCAGGGCACCATTCATGATTCAACTGCAGTCCTTGCACATAAGTAGTCTTGGAGATTAAGGTTCCTAATGGCGACGTAATTTCTGGGTTATATTCACACTGGGAAGCTTCGAGAGTTATAGGAAACTTGCTTTGATGCATCGGATTCCAGCTACTGGACCTCCAGGGCACCATTCATGATTCAACTGCAGTCTTTGCACATAAGTAGCCTTGGAGATTAAAGTTCCCAATGACGACGTAATTTCTGGGTTATATTCTCACTGGGAAGCTTCGAGAGTTATAGGAAACTTGCTTTGATGCATCGGATTCCAGCTACTGGACCTCCAGGGTACCATTCATGATTCAACTGCAGTCGTTGCACATAAGTAGCCTTGGAGATTAAAGTTCACAATGACGACGTAATTTCTGGGTTATATTCACACTGGGAAGCTTCGAGAGTTATAGGAAACTTGCTTTGATGCATCGGATTCCAGCTACTGGACCTCCAGGGCACCATTCATGATTCAACTGCAGTCCTTGCACATAAGTAGCCTTGGAGATTAAAGTTCCCAATGGCGACGTAATTTCTGGGTTATATTTACACTGGGAAGCTTCGAGAGTTATAGGAAACTTGCTTTGATGCATGGGATTCCAGCTACTGGACCTCCAGGGCACCATTCATGATTCAACTGCAGTCCTTGCACATAAGTAGCCTTGGAGATTAAAGTTCCCAATGGCGACGTAATTTCTGGGTTATATTCACACTGGGAAGCTTCGAGAGTTATAGGAAACTTGCTTTGATGCATCGGATTCCAGCTACTGGACCTCCAGGGCACCATTCATGATTCAACTGCAGTCCTTGCACATAAGTAGCCTTGGAGATTAAAGTTCCCAATGGCGACGTAATTTCTGGGTTATATTCACACTGGGAAGCTTCGAGAGTTATAGGAAACTTGCTTTGATGCATCGGATTCCAGCTACTGGACCTCCAGGGCACCATTCATGATTCAACTGCAGTCCTTGCACATAAGTAGCCTTGGAGATTAAAGTTCCCAATGGCGACGTAATTTCTGGGTTATATTCACACTGGGAAGCTTCGAGAGTTATAGGAAACTTGCTTTGATGCATCGGATTCCAGCTACTGGACCTCCAGGGCACCATTCATGATTCAACTGCAGTCCTTGCACATAAGTAGCCTTGGAGATTAAAGTTCCCAATGACGACGTAATTTCTGGGTTATATTCTCACTGGGAAGCTTCGAGAGTTATAGGAAACTTGCTTTGATGCATCGGATTCCAGCTACTGGACCTCCAGGGCACCATTCATGATTCAACTGCAGTCCTTGCACATAAGTAGCCTTGGAGATTAAAGTTCCCAATGACGACGTAATTTCTGGGTTATATTCACACTGGGAAGCTTCGAGAGTTATAGGAAACTTGCTTTGATGCATCGGATTCCAGCTACTGGACCTCCAGGGCACCATTCATGATTCAACTGCAGTCCTTGCACATAAGTAGCCTTGGAGATTAAAGTTCCCAATGGCGACGTAATTTCTGGGTTATATTCACACTGGGAAGCTTCGAGAGTTATAGGAAACTTGCTTTCATGCATCGGATTCCAGCTACTGGACCTCCAGGGCACCATTCATGATTCAACTGCAGTCCTTGCACATAAGTAGCCTTGGAGATTAATGTTCCCAATGACGACATAATTTCTGGGTTATATTCACACTGGGAAGCTTCGAGAGTTATAGGAAACTTGCTTTGATGCATCAGATTCCAGCTAATGGACCTCCAGGGCACCATTCATGATTCAACTGCAGTCCTTGCACATAAGTAGCCTTGGAGATTAAAGTTCCCAATGGCGACGTAATTTCTGCGTTATATTCACACTGGGAAGCTTCGAGAGTTATAGGAAACTTGCTTTGATGCATCGGATTCCAGCTACTGGACCTCCAGGGCACCATTCATGTTTCAACTACAGTCCTTGCACATAAGTAGCCTTGGAGATTAAAGTTCCCAATGGCGACGTAATTTCTGGGTTATATTCACACTGGGAAGCTTCGAGAGGTATAGGAAACTTGCTTTGATGCATCGGATTCCAGCTACTGGACCTCCAGGGCACCATTCATGATTCAACTGCAGTCCTTGCACATAAGTAGTCTTGGAGATTAAGGTTCCTAATGGCGACGTAATTTCTGGGTTATATTCACACTGGGAAGCTTCGAGAGTTATAGGAAACTTGCTTTGATGCATCGGATTCCAGCTACTGGACCTCCAGGGCACCTTTCATGATTCAACTGCAGTCTTTGCACATAAGTAGCCTTGGAGATTAAAGTTCCCAATGACGACGTAATTTCTGGGTTATATTCTCACTGGGAAGCTTCGAGAGTTATAGGAAACTTGCTTTGATGCATCGGATTCCAGCTACTGGACCTCCAGGGCACCTTTCATGATTCAACTGCAGTCGTTGCACATAAGTAGCCTTGGAGATTAAAGTTCACAATGACGACGTAATTTCTGGGTTATATTCACACTGGGAAGCTTCGAGAGTTATAGGAAACTTGCTTTGATGCATCGGATTCCAGCTACTGGACCTCCAGGGCACCATTCATGATTCAACTGCAGTCCTTGCACATAAGTAGCCTTGGAGATTAAAGTTCCCAATGGCGACGTAATTTCTGGGTTATATTTACACTGGGAAGCTTCGAGAGTTATAGGAAACTTGCTTTGATGCATGGGATTCCAGCTACTGGACCTCCAGGGCACCATTCATGATTCAACTGCAGTCCTTGCACATAAGTAGCCTTGGAGATTAAAGTTCCCAATGGCGACGTAATTTCTGGGTTATATTCACACTGGGAAGCTTCGAGAGTTATAGGAAACTTGCTTTGATGCATCGGATTCCAGCTACTGGACCTCCAGGGCACCATTCATGATTCAACTGCAGTCCTTGCACATAAGTAGCCTTGGAGATTAAAGTTCCCAATGGCGACGTAATTTCTGGGTTATATTCACACTGGGAAGCTTCGAGAGTTATAGGAAACTTGCTTTGATGCATCGGATTCCAGCTACTGGACCTCCAGGGCACCATTCATGATTCAACTGCAGTCCTTGCACATAAGTAGCCTTGGAGATTAAAGTTCCCAATGGCGACGTAATTTCTGGGTTATATTCACACTGGGAAGCTTCGAGAGTTATAGGAAACTTGCTTTGATGCATCGGATTCCAGCTACTGGACCTCCAGGGCACCATTCATGATTCAACTGCAGTCCTTGCACATAAGTAGCCTTGGAGATTAAAGTTCCCAATGACGACGTAATTTCTGGGTTATATTCTCACTGGGAAGCTTCGAGAGTTATAGGAAACTTGCTTTGATGCATCGGATTCCAGCTACTGGACCTCCAGGGCACCATTCATGATTCAACTGCAGTCCTTGCACATAAGTAGCCTTGGAGATTAAAGTTCCCAATGACGACGTAATTTCTGGGTTATATTCACACTGGGAAGCTTCGAGAGTTATAGGAAACTTGCTTTGATGCATCGGATTCCAGCTACTGGACCTCCAGGGCACCATTCATGATTCAACTGCAGTCCTTGCACATAAGTAGCCTTGGAGATTAAAGTTCCCAATGGCGACGTAATTTCTGGATTATATTCACACTGGGAAGCTTCGAGAGTTATAGGAAACTTTCTTTGATGCATCGGATTCCAGCTACTGGACCTCCAGGGCACCATTCATGATTCAACTGCAGTCCTTGCACATAAGTAGCCTTGGAGATTAATGTTCCCAATGACGACATAATTTCTGGGTTATATTCACACTGGGAAGCTTCGAGAGTTATAGGAAACTTGCTTTGATGCATCGGATTCCAGCTAATGGACCTCCAGGGCACCATTCATGATTCAACTGCAGTCCTTGCACATAAGTAGCCTTGGAGATTAAAGTTCCCAATGGCGACGTAATTTCTGGGTTATATTCACACTGGGAAGCTTCGAGAGTTATAGGAAACTTGCTTTGATGCATCGGATTCCAGCTACTGGACCTCCAGGGCACCATTCATGTTTCAACTACAGTCCTTGCACATAAGTAGCCTTGGAGATTAAAGTTCCCAATGGCGACGTAATTTCTGGGTTATATTCACACTGGGAAGCTTCGAGAGGTATAGGAAACTTGCTTTGATGCATCGGATTCCAGCTACTGGACCTCCAGGGCACCATTCATGATTCAACTGCAGTCCTTGCACATAAGTAGCATTGGAGATTAAAGTTCCCAATGACGACGTAATTTCTGGGTTATATTCACACTGGGAAGCTTCGAGAGTTATAGGAAACTTGCTTTGATGCATCGGATTCCAGCTACTGGACCTCCAGGGCACCATTCATGATTCAACTGCAGTCCTTGCACATAAGTAGCCTTGGAGATTAAAGTTCCCAATGGCGACGTAATTTCTGGGTTATACTCACACTGGGAAGCTTCGAGAGTTATAGGAAACTTGCTTTGATGCATCGGATCCCAGCTACTGGACCTCCAGGGCACCATTCATGATTCAACTGCAGTCCTTGCACATAAGTAGCCTTGGAGATTAAAGTTCCCAATGGCGACGTAATTTCTGGGTTATATTCACACTGGGAAGCTTCAAGAGTTATAGGAAACTTGCTTTGATGCATCGGATTCCAGCTACTGGACCTCCAGGGCACCATTCATGATTCAACTGCAGTCCTTGCACATAAGTAGCCTTGGAGATTAAAGTTCCCAATAGCGACGTAATTTCTGGGTTATATTCACACTGGGAAGCTTCGAGAGGTATAGCAAACTTGCTTTGATGCATCGGATTCCAGCTACTGGACCTCCAGGGCACCATTCATGATTCAATTGCAGTCCTTGCACATAAGTAGCCTTGGAGATTAAAGTTCCCAATGGCGACGTAATTTCTGGGTTATATTCACACTGGGAAGCTTCGAGAGGTATAGGAAACTTGCTTTGATGCATCGGATACCAGCTACTGGACCTCCAGGGCACCATTCACGATTCAACTGCAGTCCTTGCACATAAGTAGCCTTGGAGATTAAAGTTCCCAATGACAACGTAATTTCTGGGTTATATTCTCACTGGGAAGCTTCGAGAGTTATAGGAAACTTGCTTTGATGCATCGGATTCCAGCTACTGGACCTCCAGGGCACCATTCATGATTCAACTGCAGTCCTTGCACATAAGTGGCCTTGGAGATTAAAGTTCCCAATGGCGACGTAATTTCTGGGGTATATTCACACTGGGAAGCTTCGAGAGTTATAGGAAACTTGCTTTGATGCATCGGATTCCAGCTACTGGACCTCCAGGGCACCATTCACGATTCAACTGCAGTCCTTGCACATAAGTAGCCTTGGAGATTAAAGTTCCCAATGGCGACGTAATTTCTGGGTTATATTCACACTGGGAAGCTTCGAGAGTTATAGGAAACTTGCTTTGATGCATCGGATTCCAGCTACTGGACCTCCAGGGCACCATTCATGATTCAACTGCAGTCCTTGCACATAAGTAGCCTTGGAGATTAAAGTTCCCAATGGCGACGTAATTTCTGGGTTATATTCACACTGGGAAGCTTCGAGAGTTATAGGAAACTTGCTTTGATGCATCGGATTCCAGCTACTGGACCTCCAGGGCACCATTCATGATTCAACTGCTGTCCCTGCACATAAGTAGCCTTGGAGATTAAAGTTCCCAATGGCGACGTAATTTCTGGGTTATATTCACACTGGGAAGCTTCGAGAGGTATAGGAAACTTGCTTTGATGCATCGGATTCCAGCTACTGGACCTCCAGGGCACCATTCACGATTCAACTGCAGTCCTTGCACATAAGTAGCCTTGGAGATTAAAGTTCCCAATGACGACGTAATTTCTGGGTTATATTCTCACTGGGAAGCTTCGAGAGTTATAGGAAACTTGCTTTGATGCATCGGATTCCAGCTACTGGACCTCCAGGGCACCATTCATGATTCAACTGCAGTCCTTGCACATAAGTAGCCTTGGAGATTAAAGTTCCCAATGACGACGTAATTTCTGGGTTATATTCACACTGGGAAGCTTCGAGAGTTATAGGAAACTTGCTTTGATGCATCGGATTCCAGCTACTGGACCTCCAGGGCACCATTCATGATTCAACTGCAGTCCTTGCACATAAGTAGCCTTGGAGATTAAAGTTCCCAATGGCGACGTAATTTCTGGGTTATATTTACACTGGGAAGCTTCGAGAGTTATAGGAAACTTGCTTTGATGCATCGGATTCCAGCTACTGGACCTCCAGGGCACCATTCATGATTCAACTGCAGTCCTTGCACATAAGTAGCCTTGGAGATTAATGTTCCCAATGGCGACGTAATTTCTGGGTTATATTCACACTGGGAAGCTTCGAGAGTTATAGGAAACTTGCTTTGATGCATCGGATTCCAGCTACTGGACCTCCAGGGCACCATTCATGATTCAACTGCAGTCCTTGCACATAAGTAGCCTTGGAGATTAAAGTTCCCAATGGTGACGTAATTTCTGGGTTATATTCACACTGGGAAGCTTCGAGAGTTATAGGAAACTTGCTTTGATGCATCGGATTCCAGCTACTGGACCTCCAGGGCACCATTCATGATTCAACTGCAGTCCTTGCACATAAGTAGCCTTGGAGATTAAAGTTCCCAATGGCGACGTAATTTCTGGGTTATATTCACACTGGGAAGCTTCGAGAGTTATAGGAAACTTGCTTTGATGCATCGGATTCCAGCTACTGGACCTCCAGGGCACCATTCATGATTCAACTGCAGTCCTTGCACATAAGTAGCCTTGGAGATTAAAGTTCCCAATGGCGACGTAATTTCTGGGTTATATTCACACTGGGAAGCTTCGAGAGTTATAGGAAACTTGCTTTGATGCATCGTATTCCAGCTACTGGACCTCCAGGGCACCATTCATGATTCAACTGCAGTCCTTGCACATAAGTAGCCTTGGAGATTAAAGTTCCCAATGGCGACGTAATTTCTGGGTTATATTCACACTGGGAAGCTTCGAGAGTTATAGGAAACTTGCTTTGATGCATCGGATTCCAGCTACTGGACCTCCAGGGCACCATTCATTACTCAACACTGTCCCTGCACATAAGTAGACATGGAGATTAAAGTTCCCAATGGCGACGTAATTTCTGGGTTATATTCACACTGGGAAGCTTCGAGAGTTATAGTAAACTTGCTTTGATACATCGGATTCCAGCTACTGGACCTCCAGGGCACCATTCATGAGTCAACTGCAGTCCTTGCACATAAGTAGCCTTGGAGATTAAAGTTCCCAATGGCGACGTAATTTCTGGGTTATATTCACACTGGGAAGCTTCGAGAGTTATTGGAAACTTGCTTTGATGCATCGGATTCCAGCTACTGGACCTCCAGGGCACCATTCATGATTCAACTGCAGTCCTTGCACATAAGTAGCCTTGGAGATTAAACTTCCCAATGGCGACGTAATTTCTGGGTTATATTCACACTGGGAAGCTTCGAGAGTTATAGGAAACTTGCTTTGATACATCGGATTCCAGCTACTGGACCTCCAGGGCACCATTCATGATTCAACTGCAGTCCTTGCACATAAGTAGCCTTGGAGATTAAAGTTCCCAATGGCGACGTAATTTCTGGGTTATATTCACACTGGGAAGCTTCGAGAGTTATAGGAAACTTGCTTTGATGCATCGGATTCCAGCTACTGGACCTCCAGGACACCATTCATGATTCAACTGCAGTCCTTGCACATAAGTAGCCTTGGAGATTAAAGTTCCCAATGGCGACGTAATTTCTTGGTTATATTCACACTGGGAAGCTTCGAGAGTTATAGGAAACTTGCTTTGATGCATCGGATTCCAGCTACTGGACCTCCAGGGCACCATTAATGATTCAACTGCAGTCCTTGCACATAAGTAGCCTTGGAGATTAAAGTTCCCAATGGCGACGTAATTTCTGGGTTATATTAACACTGGGAAGCTTCGAGAGTTATAGGAAACTTGCTTTGATGCATCGGATTCCAGCTACTGGACCTCCAGGGCACCATTCATGATTCAACTGCAGTCCTTGCACATAAGTAGCCTTGGAGATTAAACTTCCCAATGGCGACGTAATTTCTGGGTTATATTCACACTGGGATGCTTCGAGAGTTATAGGAAACTTGCTTTGATGCATCGGATTCCAGCTAGTGGACCTCCAGGGCACCATTCATGATTCAACTGCAGTCCTTGCACATAAGTAGCCTTGGAGATTAAAGTTCCCAATGACGACGTAATTTCTGGGTTATATTCACACTGGGAAGCTTCGAGAGTTATAGGAAACTTGCTTTGATGCATCGGTTCCAGCTAATGGACCTCCAGGGCACCTTTCATGATTCAACTGCAGCCCTTGCACATAAGTAGCCTTGGAGATTAAAGTTCCCAATGCAGACGTAACTTCTCGGTTATATTCACACTGGGAAGCTTCGAGAGTTATAGGAAACTTGCTTTGATGCATCGGATTCCAGCTACTGGACCTCCAGGGCACCATTCATGATTCAACTGCAGTCCTTGCACATAAGTAGCCTTGGAGATTAAAGTTCCCAATGGCGACGTAATTTCTGGGTTATATTCACACTGGGAAGCTTCGAGAGTTATAGAAAACTTGCTTTGATGCATCGGATTCCAGCTACTGGACCTCCAGGGCACCATTCATGATTCAACTGCAGTCCTTGCACATAAGTAGCCTTGGAGATTAAAGTTCCCAATGACGACGTAATTTCTGGGTTATATTCACACTGGGAAGCTTCGAGAGTTATAGGAAACTTGCTTTGATGCATCGTATTCCAGCTACTGGACCTCCAGGGCACCATTCATGATTCAACTGCAGTCCTTGCACATAAGTAGCCTTGGAGATTAAAGTTCCCAATGGCGACGTAATTTCTGGGTTATATTCACACTGTGAAGCTTCGAGAGTTATAGGAAACTTGCTTTGATGCATCGGATTCCAGCTACTGGACCTCCAGGGCACCATTCATGATTCAACTGCAGTCCTTGCACATAAGTAGCCTTGGAGATTAAAGTTCCCAATGGCGACGTAATTTCTGGGTTATATTCTCACTGGGAAGCTTCGAGAGGTATAGGAAACTTGCTTTGATGCATCGGATTCCAGGTACTGGACCTCCAGGGCACCATTCATGATTCAACTGCAGTCCTTGCACATAAGCAGCCTTGGAGATTAAAGTTCCCAATGGCGACGTAATTTCTGGGTTATATTCACACTGGGAAGCTTCGAGAGGTATTGGAAACTTGCTTTGATGCATCGGATTCCAGCTACTGGACCTCCAGGGCACCTTTCACGATTCAACTGCAGTCCTTGCACATAAGTAGCCTTGGAGATTAAAGTTCCCAATGACGACGTAATTTCTGGGTTATATTCACACTGGGAAGCTTCGAGAGTTATAGGAAACTTGCTTTGATGCATCGGATTCCAGCTACTGGACCTCCAGGGCACCATTCATGATTCAACTGCAGTCCTTGCACATAGGTAGCCTTGGAGATTAAAGTTCCCAATGACGACGTAATTTCTGGGTTATATTCACACTGGGAAGCTTCGAGAGTTATAGGAAACTTGCTTTGATGCATCGGATTCCAGCTACTGGACCTCCAGGGCACCATTCATGATTCAACTGCAGTCCTTGCACATAAGTAGCCTTGGAGATTAAAGTTCCCAATGGCGACGTAATTTCTGGGTTATATTTACACTGGGAAGCTTCGAGAGTTATAGGAAACTTGCTTTGATGCATCGGATTCCAGCTACTGGACCTCCAGGGCACCATTCATGATTCAACTGCAGTCCTTGCACATAAGTAGCCTTGGAGATTAAAGTTCCCAATGGCGACGTAATTTCTGGGTTATATTCACACTGGGAAGCTTCGAGAGTTATAGGAAACTTGCTTTGATGCATCGGATTCCAACTACTGGACCTCCAGGGCACCATTCATGATTCAACTGCAGTCCTTGCACATAAGTAGCCTTGGAGATTAAAGTTCCCAATGGCGACGTAATTTCTGGGTTATATTCACACTGGGAAGCTTCGAGAGTTATAGGAAACTTGCTTTGATGCATCGGATTCCAGCTACTGGACCTCCAGGGCACCATTCATGATTCAACTGCAGTCCTTGCACATAAGTAGCCTTGGAGATTAAAGCTCCCAATGGCGACGTAATTTCTGGGTTATATTCACACTGGGAAGCTTCGAGAGTTATAGGAAACTTGCTTTGATGCATCGGATTCCAGCTACTGGACCTCCAGGGCACCATTCATGATTCAACTGCAGTCCTTGCACATAAGTGGCCTTGGAGATTAAGGTTCCCAATGGCGACGTAATTTCTGGGTTATATTCACACTGGGAAGCTTCGAGAGTTATAGGAAACTTGCTTTGATGCATCGGATTCCAGCTACTGGACCTCCAGGGCACCATTCATGATTCAACTGCAGTCCTTGCACATAAGTAGCCTTGGAGATTAAAGTTCCCAATGGCGACGTAATTTCTGGGTTATATTCACACTGGAAAGCTTCGAGAGTTATAGGAAACTTGCTTTGATGCATCGGATTCCAGCTACTGGACCTCCAGGGCACCATTAATGATTCAACTGCAGTCCTTGCACATAAGTAGCCTTGGAGATTAAAGTTCCCAATGGCGACGTAATTTCTGGGTTATATTCACACTGGGAAGCTTCGAGAGTTATAGGAAACTTGCTTTGATGCATCGGATTCCAGCTACTGGACCTCCAGGGCACCATTCATGATTCAACTGCTGTCCCTGCACATAAGTAGCCTTTGAGATTAAAGTTCCCAATGGCGACGTAATTTCTGGGTTATATTCACACTGGGAAGCTTCGAGAGGTATAGGAAACCTGCTTTGATGCATCGGATTCCAACTACTGGACCTCCAGGGCACCATTCACGATTCAACTGCAGTCCTTGCACATAAGTAGCCTTGGAGATTAAAGTTCCCAATGGCGACGTAATTTCTGGGTTATATTCACACTGGGAAGCTTCGAGAGTTATAGGAAACTTGCTTTGATGCATCGGATTCCAGCTACTGGACCTCCAGGGCACCATTCATGATTCAACTGCAGTCCTTGCACATAAGTAGCCTTGGAGATTAAAGTTCCCAATGGCGACGTAATTTCTGGGTTATATTCACACTGGGAAGCTTCGAGAGTTATAGGAAACTTGCTTTGATGCATCGGATTCCAGCTACTGGACCTCCAGGGCACCATTCATGATTCAACTGCAGTCCTTGCACATAAGTAGCCTTGGAGATTAAAGTTCCCAATGACGACGTAATTTCTGGGTTATATTCACACTGGGAAGCTTCGAGAGTTATAGGAAACTTGCTTTGATGCATCGGATTCCAGCTACTGGACCTCCAGGGCACCATTCATGATTCAACTGCAGTCCTTGCACATAAGTAGCCTTGGAGATTAAAGTTCCCAATGGCGACGTAATTTCTGGGTTATGTTTACACTGGGAAGCTTCGAGAGTTATAGGAAACTTGCTTTGATGCATCGGATTCCAGCTACTGGACCTCCAGGGCACCATTCATGATTCAACTGCAGTCCTTGCACATAAGTAGCCTTGGAGATTAAAGTTCCCAATGGCGACGTAATTTCTGGGTTATATTCACACTGGGAAGCTTCGAGAGTTATAGGAAACTTTCTTTGATGCATCGGATTCCAGCTACTGGACCTCCAGGGCACCATTCATGATTCAACTGCAGTCCTTGCACATAAGTAGCCTTGGAGATTAAAGTTCCCAATGGCGACGTAATTTCTGGGTTATATTCACACTGGGAAGCTTCGAGAGTTATAGGAAACTTGCTTTGATGCATCGGATTCCAGCTACTGGACCTCCAGGGCACCATTCATGATTCAACTGCAGTCCTTGCACATAAGTAGCCTTGGAGATTAAAGTTCCCAATGGCGACGTAATTTCTGGGTTATATTCACACTGGGAAGCTTCGAGAGTTATAGGAAACTTGCTTTGATGCATCGGATTCCAGCTACTGGACCTCCAGGGCACCATTCATGATTCAACTGCAGTCCTTGCACATAAGTAGCCTTGGAGATTAAAGTTCCCAATGGCGACGTAATTTCTGGGTTATATTCACACTGGGAAGCTTCGAGAGTTGTAGGAAACTTGCTTTGATGCATCGGATTCCAGCTACTGGACCTCCAGGACACCATTCATGATTCAACTGCAGTCCTTGCACATAAGTAGCCTTGGAGATTAAAGTTCCCAATCGCGACGTAATTTCTGGGTTATATTCACACTGGGAAGCTTCGAGAGTTATAGGAAACTTGCTTTGATGCATCGGATTCCAGCTACTGGACCTCCAGGGCACCATTCATGATTCAAATGCTGTCCCTGCACATAAGTAGCCTTGGAGATTAAAGTTCCCAATGGCGACGTAATTTCTGGGTTATGTTCACACTGGGAAGCTTCGAGAGGTATAGGAAACTTGCTTTGATGCATCGGATTCCAGCTACTGGACCTCCAGGGCACCATTCATGATTCAACTGCAGTCCTTGCACATAAGTGGCCTTGGAGATTAAGGTTCCCAATGGCGACGTAATTTCTGGGTTATATTCACACTGGGAAGCTTCGAGAGTTATAGGAAACTTGCTTTGATGCATCGGATTCCAGCTACTGGACCTCCAGGGCACCATTCATGATTCAACTGCAGTCCTTGCACATAAGTAGCCTTGGAGATTAAAGTTCCCAATGGCGACGTAATTTCTGGGTTATATTCACACTGGAAAGCTTCGAGAGTTATAGGAAACTTGCTTTGATGCATCGGATTCCAGCTACTGGACCTCCAGGGCACCATTAATGATTCAACTGCAGTCCTTGCACATAAGTAGCCTTGGAGATTAAAGTTCCCAATGGCGACGTAATTTCTGGGTTATATTCACACTGGGAAGCTTCGAGAGTTATAGGAAACTTGCTTTGATGCATCGGATTCCAGCTACTGGACCTCCAGGGCACCATTCATGATTCAACTGCTGTCCCTGCACATAAGTAGCCTTTGAGATTAAAGTTCCCAATGGCGACGTAATTTCTGGGTTATATTCACACTGGGAAGCTTCGAGAGGTATAGGAAACCTGCTTTGATGCATCGGATTCCAACTACTGGACCTCCAGGGCACCATTCACGATTCAACTGCAGTCCTTGCACATAAGTAGCCTTGGAGATTAAAGTTCCCAATGGCGACGTAATTTCTGGGTTATATTCACACTGGGAAGCTTCGAGAGTTATAGGAAACTTGCTTTGATGCATCGGATTCCAGCTACTGGACCTCCAGGGCACCATTCATGATTCAACTGCAGTCCTTGCACATAAGTAGCCTTGGAGATTAAAGTTCCCAATGGCGACGTAATTTCTGGGTTATATTCACACTGGGAAGCTTCGAGAGTTATAGGAAACTTGCTTTGATGCATCGGATTCCAGCTACTGGACCTCCAGGGCACCATTCATGATTCAACTGCAGTCCTTGCACATAAGTAGCCTTGGAGATTAAAGTTCCCAATGGCGACGTAATTTCTGGGTTATATTCACACTGGGAAGCTTCGAGAGTTATAGGAAACTTGCTTTGATGCATCGGATTCCAGCTACTGGACCTCCAGGGCACCATTCATGATTCAACTGCTGTCCCTGCACATAAGTAGCCTTGGAGATTAAAGTTCCCAATGACGACGTAATTTCTGGGTTATATTCACACTGGGAAGCTTCGAGAGTTATAGGAAACTTGCTTTGATGCATCGGATTCCAGCTACTGGACCTCCAGGGCACCATTCATGATTCAACTGCAGTCCTTGCACATAAGTAGCCTTGGAGATTAAAGTTCCCAATGGCGACGTAATTTCTGGGTTATGTTTACACTGGGAAGCTTCGAGAGTTATAGGAAACTTGCTTTGATGCATCGCATTCCAGCTACTGGACCTCCAGGGCACCATTCATGATTCAACTGCAGTCCTTGCACATAAGTAGCCTTGGAGATTAAAGTTCCCAATGGCGACGTAATTTCTGGGTTATATTCACACTGGGAAGCTTCGAGAGTTATAGGAAACTTGCTTTGATGCATCGGATTCCAACTACTAGACCTCCAGGGCACCATTCATGATTCAACTGCAGTCCTTGCACATAAGTAGCCTTGGAGATTAAAGTTCCCAATGGCGACGTAATTTCTGGGTTATATTCACACTGGGAAGCTTCGAGAGTTATAGGAAACTTGCTTTGATGCATCGGATTCCAGCTACTGGACCTCCAGGGCACCATTCATGATTCAACTGCAGTCCTTGCACATAAGTAGCCTTGGAGATTAAAGTTCCCAATGGCGACGTAATTTCTGGGTTATATTCACACTGGGAAGCTTCGAGAGTTATAGGAAACTTGCTTTGATGCATCGGATTCCAGCTACTGGACCTCCAGGGCACCATTCATGATTCAAGTGCAGTCCTTGCACATAAGTAGCCTTGGAGATTAAAGTTCCCAATCGCGACGTAATTTCTGGGTTATATTCACACTGGGAAGCTTCGAGAGTTATAGGAAACTTGCTTTGATGCATCGGATTCCAGCTACTGGACCTCCAGGGCACCATTCATGATTCAACTGCTGTCCCTGCACATAAGTAGCCTTGGAGATTAAAGTTCCCAATGGCGACGTAATTTCTGGGTTATGTTCACACTGGGAAGCTTCGAGAGGTATAGGAAACTTGCTTTGATGCATCGGATTCCAGCTACTGGACCTCCAGGGCACCATTCATGATTCAACTGCAGTCCTTGCACATAAGTGGCCTTGGAGATTAAGGTTCCCAATGGCGACGTAATTTCTGGGTTATATTCACACTGGGAAGCTTCGAGAGTTATAGGAAACTTGCTTTGATGCATCGGATTCCAGCTACTGGACCTCCAGGGCACCATTCATGATTCAACTGCAGTCCTTGCACATAAGTAGCCTTGGAGATTAAAGTTCCCAATGGCGACGTAATTTCTGGGTTATATTCACACTGGAAAGCTTCGAGAGTTATAGGAAACTTGCTTTGATGCATCGGATTCCAGCTACTGGACCTCCAGGGCACCATTAATGATTCAACTGCAGTCCTTGCACATAAGTAGCCTTGGAGATAAAAAGTTCCCAATGGCGACGTAATTTCTGGGTTATATTCACACTGGGAAGCTTCGAGAGTTATAGGAAACTTGCTTTGATGCATCGGATTCCAGCTACTGGACCTCCAGGGCACCATTCATGATTCAACTGCTGTCCCTGCACATAAGTAGCCTTTGAGATTAAAGTTCCCAATGGCGACGTAATTTCTGGGTTATATTCACACTGGGAAGCTTCGAGAGGTATAGGAAACTTGCTTTGATGCATCGGATTCCAACTACTGGACCTCCAGGGCACCATTCACGATTCAACTGCAGTCCTTGCACATAAGTAGCCTTGGAGATTAAAGTTCCCAATGACGACGTAATTTCTGGGTTATATTCTCACTGGGAAGCTTCGAGAGTTATAGGAAACTTGCTTTGATGCATCGGATTCCAGCTACTGGACCTCCAGGGCACCATTCATGATTCAACTGCAGTCCTTGCACATAAGTAGCCTTGGAGATTAAATTTCCCAATGACGACGTAATTTCCGGGTTATATTCACACTGGGAAGCTTCGAGAGTTTTAGGGAACTTGCTTTGATGCATCGGATTCCAGCTACTGGACCTCCAGGGCACCATTCATGATTCAACTGCAGTCCTTGCACATAAGTAGCCTTGGAGATTAAAGTTCCCAATGGCGACGTAATTTCTGGGTTATATTTACACTGGGAAGCTTCGAGAGTTATAGGAAACTTTCTTTGATGCATCGGATTCCAGCTACTGGACCTCCAGGGCACCATTCATGATTCAACTGCAGTCCTTGCACATAAGTAGCCTTGGAGATTAAAGTTCCCAATGGCGACGTAATTTCTGGGTTATATTCACACTGGGAAGCTTCGAGAGGTATAGGAAACTTGCTTTGATGCATCGGATTCCAGCTACTGGACCTCCAGGGCAACATTCACGATTCAACTGCAGTCCTTGCACATAAGTAGCTTTGGAGATTAAAGTTCCCAATGACGACGTAATTTCTGGGTTATATTCTCACTGGGAAGCTTTGAGAGTTATAGGAAACTTGCTTTGATGCATCGGATTCCAGCTACTGGACCTCCAGGACACCATTCATGATTCAACTGCAGTCCTTGCACATAAGTAGCCTTGGAGATTAAAGTTCCCAATGACGACGTAATTTCTGGGTTATATTCACACTGGGAAGCTTCGAGAGTTTTAGGAAACTTGCTTTGATGCATCGGATTCCAGCTACTGGACCTCCAGGGCACCATTCATGATTCAACTGCAGTCCTTGCACATAAGTAGCCTTGGAGATTAAAGTTCCCAATGGCGACGTAATTTCTGGGTTATATTTACACTGGGAAGCTTCGAGAGTTATAGGAAACTTGCTTTGATGCATGGGATTCCAGCTACTGGACCTCCAGGGCACCATTCATGATTCAACTGCAGTCCTTGCACATAAGTAGCCTTGGAGATTAATGTTCCCAATGGCGACGTAATTTCTGGGTTATATTCACACTGGGAAGCTTCGAGAGTTATAGGAAACTTGGTTTGATGTATCGGATTCCAGCTACTGGACCTCCAGGGCACCATTCATGATTCAACTGCAGTCCTTGCACATAAGTAGCCTTGGAGATTAAAGTTCCCAATGGCGACGTAATTTCTGGGTTATATTCACACTGGGAAGCTTCGAGAGTTATAGGAAACTTGCTTTGATGCATCGGAATCCAGCTACTGGACCTCCAGGGCACCATTCATGATTCAACTGCAGTCCTTGCACATAAGTAGCCTTGGAGATTAAAGTTCCCAATGGCGACGTAATTTCTGGGTTATATTCACACTGGGAAGCTTCGAGAGTTATAGGAAACTTGCTTTGATGCATCGGATTCCAGCTACTGGACCTCCAGGGCACCATTCATGATTCAACTGCAGTCCTTGCACATAAGTAGCCTTGGAGATTAAAGTTCCCAATGGCGACGTAATTTCTGGGTTATATTCACACTGGGAAGCTTCGAGAGTTATAGGAAACTTGCTTTGATGCATCGGATTCCAGCTACTGGACCTCCAGGGCACCATTCATGATTCAACTGCAGTCCTTGCACATAAGTAGCCTTGGAGATTAAAGTTCCCAATGGCGACGTAATATCTGGGTTATATTCACACTGGGAAGCTTCGAGAGTTATAGGAAACTTGCTTTGATGCATCGGATTCCAGCTACTGGACCTCCAGGGCACCATTCATGATTCAACTGCAGTCCTTGCACATAAGTAGCCTTGGAGATTAAAGTTCCCAATGGCGACGTAATTTCTGGGTTATATTCACACTGGGAAGCTTCGAGAGTTATAGGAAACTTGCTTTGATGCATCGGATTCCAGCTACTGGACCTCCAGGGCACCATTCATGATTCAACTGCAGTCCTTGCACATAAGTAGCCTTGGAGATTAAAGTTCCCAATGGTGACGTAATTTCTGAGTGATATTCACACTGGGAAGCTTCGAGAGTTATAGGAAACTTGCTTTGATGCATCGGATTCCAGCTACTTGACGTCCATGGCACCATTCATGATTCAACTGCAGTCCTTGCACATAAGTAGCCTTGGAGATTAAAGTTCCCAATGGCGACGTAATTTCTGGGTTATATTCACACTGGGAAGCTTCGAGAGTTATTGGAAACTTGCTTTGATGCATCGGATTCCAGCTACTGGACCTCCAGGGCACCATTCATGATTCAACTGCAGTCCTTGCACATAAGTAGCCTTTGAGATTAAAGTTCCCAATGGCGACGTAATTTCTGGGTTATATTCACACTGGGAAGCTTCGAGAGTTATAGGAAACTTGCTTTGATGCATCGGATTCCAGCTACTGGACCTCCAGGGCACCATTCATGATTCAACTGCTGTCCCTGCACATAAGTAGCCTTTGAGATTAAAGTTCCCAATGGCGACGTAATTTCTGGGTTATATTCACACTGGGAAGCTTCGAGAGTTATAGGAAACTTGCTTTGATGCATCGGATTCCAGCTACTGGACCTCCAGGACACCATTCATGATTCAACTGCAGTCCTTGCACATAAGTAGCCTTGGAGATTAAAGTTCCCAATGGCGACGTAATTTCTGGGTTATATTCACACTGGGAAGCTTCGAGAGTTATAGGAAACTTGCTTTGATGCATCGGATTCCAGCTACTGGACCTCCAGGGCACCATTCATGATTCACCTGCTGTCCCTGCACATAAGTAGCCTTGGAGATTAAAGTTCCCAATGGCGACGTAATTTCTGGGTTATGTTCACACTGGGAAGCTTCGAGATGTATAGGAAACTTGCTTTGATGCATCGGATTCCAGCTACTGGACCTCCAGGGCACCATTCATGATTCAACTGCAGTCCTTGCTCATAAGTGGCCTTGGAGATTAAAGTTCCCAATGGCGACGTAATTTCTGGGTTATATTCACACTGGGAAGCTTCGAGAGTTATAGGAAACTTGCTTTGATGCATCGGATTCCAGCTACTGGACCTCCAGGGCACCATTCATGATTCAACTGCAGTCCTTGCACATAAGTAGCCTTGGAGATTAAAGTTCCCAATGGCGACGTAATTTCTGGGTTATATTCACACTGGGAAGCTTCGAGAGTTATAGGAAACTTGCTTTGATGCATCGGATTCCAGCTACTGGACCTCCAGGGCACCATTCATGATTCAACTGCAGTCCTTGCACATAAGTAGCCTTGGAGATTAAAGTTCCCAATGGCGACGTAATTTCTGGGTTATATTCACACTGGGAAGCTTCGAGAGTTATAGGAAACTTGCTTTGATGCATCGGATTCCAGCTACTGGACCTCCAGGGCACCATTCATGATTCAACTGCTGTCCCTGCACATAAGTAGCCTTTGAGATTAAAGTTCCGAATGGCGACGTAATTTCTGGGTTATATTCACACTGGGAAGCTTCGAGAGGTTTAGGAAACTTGCTTTGATGCATCGGATTCCAGCTACTGGACCTCCAGGGCACCATTCACGATTCAACTGCAGTCCTTGCACATAAGTAGCCTTGGAGATTAAAGTTCCCAATGACGACGTAATTTCTGGGTTATATTCTCACTGGGAAGCTTCGAGAGTTATAGGAAACTTGCTTTGATGCATCGGATTCCAGCTACTGGACCTCCAGGGCACCATTCATGATTCAACTGCAGTCCTTGCACATAAGTAGCCTTGGAGATTAAATTTCCCAATGACGACGTAATTTCTGGGTTATATTCACACTGGGAAGCTTCGAGAGTTATAGGAAACTTGCTTTGATGCATCGGATTCCAGCTACTGGACCTCCAGGGCACCATTCATGATTCAACTGCAGTCCTTGCACATAAGTAGCCTTGGAGATTAAACTTCCCAATGGCGACGTAATTTCTGTGTTATATTCACACTGGGAAGCTTCGATAGTTATAGGAAACTTGCTTTGATGCATCGGATTCCAGCTACTGGACCTCCAGGGCACCATTCATGATTCAACTGCAGTCCTTGCACATAAGTAGCCTTGGAGAGTAAAGTTCCCAATGGCGACGTAATTTCTGGGTTATATTCACACTGGGAAGCTTCGAGAGTTATAGGAAACTTGCTTTGATGCATCGGATTCCAGCTACTGGACCTCCAGGGCACCATTCATGATTCAACTGCAGTCCTTGCACATAAGTAGCCTTGGAGATTAAAGTTCCCAATGGCGACGTAATTTCTGGGTTATATTCACACTGGGAAGCTTCGAGAGTTATAGGAAACTTGCTTTGATGCATCGGATTCCAGCTACTGGACCTCCAGGGCACCATTCATGATTCAACTGCAGTCCTTGCCCATAAGTTGCCTTGGAGATTAAAGTTCCCAATGGCGACGTAATTTCTGGGTTATATTCACACTGGGAAGCTTCGAGAGTTATAGGAAACTTGCTTTGATGCATCGGATTCCAGCTACTGGACCTCCAGGGCACCATTCATGATTCAACTGCAGTCCCTGCACATAAGTAGCCTTGGAGATTAAAGTTCCCAATGGCGACGTAATTTCTGGGTTATATTCACACTGGGAAGCTTCGAGAGTTATAGGAAACTTGCTTTGATGCATCGGATTCCAGCTACTGGACCTCCAGGGCACCATTCATGATTCAACTGCAGTCCTTGCACATAAGTAGCCTTGGAGATTAAAGTTCCCAATGGCGACGTAATTTCTGGGTTATATTCACACTGGGAAGCTTCGAGAGTTATAGGAAACTTGCTTTGATGCATCGGATTCCAGCTACTGGACCTCCAGGGCACCATTCATGATTCAACTGCAGTCCTTGCACATAAGTAGCCTTGGAGATTAAAGTTCCCAATGGCGACGTAATATCTGGGTTATATTCACACTGGGAAGCTTCGAGAGTTATAGGAAACTTGCTTTGATGCATCGGATTCCAGCTACTGGACCTCCAGGGCACCATTCATGATTCAACTGCAGTCCTTGCACATAAGTAGCCTTGGAGATTAAAGTTCCCAATGGCGACGTAATTTCTGGGTTATATTCACACTGGGAAGCTTCGAGAGTTATAGGAAACTTGCTTTGATGCATCGGATTCCAGCTACTGGACCTCCAGGGCACCATTCATGATTCAACTGCAGTCCTTGCACATAAGTAGCCTTGGAGATTAAAGTTCCCAATGGCGACGTAATTTCTGGGTTATATTCACACTGGGAAGCTTCGAGAGTTATAGGAAACTTGCTTTGATGCATCGGATTCCAGCTACTGGACCTCCAGGGCACCATTCATGATTCAACTGCAGTCCTTGCACATAAGTAGCCTTGGAGATTAAAGTTCCCAATGGCGACGTAATTTCTGGGTTATTTTCACACTGGGAAGCTTCGAGAGTTATAGGAAACTTGCTTTGATGCATCGGATTCCAGCTACTGGACCTCCAGGGCACCATTCATGATTCAACTGCAGTCCTTGCACATAAGTAGCCTTGGAGATTAAAGTTCCCAATGGTGACGTAATTTCTGAGTGATATTCACACTGGGAAGCTTCGAGAGTTATAGGAAACTTGCTTTGATGCATCGGATTCCAGCTACTGGACCTCCAGGGCACCATTCATGATTCAACTGCAGTCCTTGCACATAAGTAGCCTTGGAGATTAAAGTTCCCAATGGCGACGTAATTTCTGGGTTATATTCACACTGGGAAGCTTCGAGAGTTATAGGAAACTTGCTTTGATGCATCGGATTCCAGCTACTGGGCCTCCAGGGCATCATTCATGATTCAACTGCAGTCCTTGCACATAAGTAGCCTTGGAGATTAAAGTTCCCAATGGCGACGTAAATTCTGGGTTATATTCACACTGGGAAGCTTCGAGAGTTATAGGAAACTTGCTTTGATGCATCGGATTCCAGCTACTGGACCTCCAGGGCACCATTCATGATTCAACTGCAGTCCTTGCACATAAGTAGCCTTGGAGATTAAAGTTCCCAATGGCGACGTAATTTCTGGGTTATATTCACACTGGGAAGCTTCGAGAGTTATAGGAAACTTGCTTTGATGCATCGGATTCCAGCTACTGGACCTCCAGAGCACCATTCATGATTCAACTGCAGTCCTTGCACATAAGTAGCCTTGGAGATTAAAGTTCCCAATGGCGACGTAATTTCTGGGTTATATTCACACTGGGAAGCTTCGAGAGTTATAGGAAACTTGCTTTGATGCATCGGATTCCAGCTACTGGACCTCCAGGACACCATTCATGATTCAACTGCAGTCCTTGCACATAAGTAGCCTTGGAGATTAAAGTTCCCAATGGCGACGTAATATCTGGGTTATATTCACACTGGGAAGCTTCGAGAGTTATAGGAAACTTGCTTTGATGCATCGGATTCCAGCTACTGGACCTCCAGGGCACCATTCATGATTCAACTGCAGTCCTTGCACATAAGTAGCCTTTGAGATTAAAGTTCCCAATGGCGACGTAATTTCTGGGTTATATTCACACTGGGAAGCTTCGAGAGTTATAGGAAACTTGCTTTGATGCATCGGATTCCAGCTACTGGACCTCCAGGGCACCATTCATGATTCAACTGCAGTCCTTGCACATAAGTAGCCTTGGAGATTAAAGTTCCCAATGGCGACGTAATTTCTGGGTTATATTCACACTGGGAAGCTTCGAGAGTTATAGGAAACTTGCTTTGATGCATCGGATTCCAGCTACTGGACCTCCAGGGCACCATTCATGATTCAACTGCAGTCCTTGCACATAAGTAGCCTTGGAGATTAAAGTTCCCAATGGCGACGTAATTTCTGGGTTATTTTCACACTGGGAAGCTTCGAGAGTTATAGGAAACTTGCTTTGATGCATCGGATTCCAGCTACTGGACCTCCAGGGCACCATTCATGATTCAACTGCAGTCCTTGCACATAAGTAGCCTTGGAGATTAAAGTTCCCAATGGTGACGTAATTTCTGAGTGATATTCACACTGGGAAGCTTCGAGAGTTATAGGAAACTTGCTTTGATGCATCGGATTCCAGCTACTGGACCTCCAGGGCACCATTCATGATTCAACTGCAGTCTTTGCACATAAGTAGCCTTGGAGATTAAAGTTCCCAATGGCGACGTAATTTCTGGGTTATATTCACACTGGGAAGCTTCGAGAGTTATAGGAAACTTGCTTTGATGCATCGGATTCCAGCTACTGGGCCTCCAGGGCATCATTCATGATTCAACTGCAGTCCTTGCTCATAAGTAGCCTTGGAGATTAAAGTTCCCAATGGCGACGTAAATTCTGGGTTATATTCACACTGGGAAGCTTCGAGAGTTATAGGAAACTTGCTTTGATGCATCGGATTCCAGCTACTGGACCTCCAGGGCACCATTCATGATTCAACTGCAGTCCTTGCACATAAGTAGCCTTGGAGATTAAAGTTCCCAATGGCGACGTAATTTCTGGGTTATATTCACACTGGGAAGCTTCGAGAGTTATAGGAAACTTGCTTTGATGCATCGGATTCCAGCTACTGGACCTCCAGAGCACCATTCATGATTCAACTGCAGTCCTTGCACATAAGTAGCCTTGGAGATTAAAGTTCCCAATGGCGACGTAATTTCTGGGTTATATTCACACTGGGAAGCTTCGAGAGTTATAGGAAACTTGCTTTGATGCATCGGATTCCAGCTACTGGACCTCCAGGACACCATTCATGATTCAACTGCAGTCCTTGCACATAAATAGCCTTGGAGATTAAAGTTCCCAATGGCGACGTAATTTCTGGGTTATATTCACACTGGGAAGCTTCGAGAGTTATAGGAAACTTGCTTTGATGCATCGGATTCCAGCTACTGGACCTCCAGGACACCATTCATGATTCCACTGCAGTCCTTGCACATAAGTAGCCTTGGAGATTAAAGTTCCCAATGGCGACGTAATTTCTGGGTTATATTCACACTGGGAAGCTTCGAGAGTTATAGGAAACTTGCTTTGATGCATCGGATTCCAGCTACTAGACCTCCAGGGCACCATTCATGATTCAACTGCAGTCCTTGCACATAAGTAGCCTTGGAGATTAAAGTTCCGAATGGGGACGTAATTTCTGGGTTATATTCACACTGGGAAGCTTCGAGAGTTATAGGAAACTTGCTTTGATGCATCGAATTCCAGCTACTGGACCTCCAGGGCACCATTCATGATTCAACTGCAGTCCTTGCACATAAGTAGCCTTGGAGATTAAAGTTCCCAATGGCGACGTAATTTCTGGGTTATATTCACACTGGGAAGCTTCGAGAGTTATAGGAAACTTGCTTTGATGCATCGGATTCCAGCTACTGGACCTCCAGGGCACCATTCATGATTCAACTGCAGTCTTTGCACATAAGTAGCCTTGGAGATTAAAGTTCCCAATGGCGACGTAATTTCTGGGTTATATTCACACTGGGAAGCTTCGAGAGTTATAGGAAACTTGCTTTGATGCATCGGATTCCAGCTACTGGGCCTCCAGGGCATCATTCATGATTCAACTGCAGTCCTTGCACATAAGTAGCCTTGGAGATTAAAGTTCCCAATGGCGACGTAAATTCTGGGTTATATTCACACTGGGAAGCTTCGAGAGTTATAGGAAACTTGCTTTGATGCATCGGATTCCAGCTACTGGACCTCCAGGGCACCATTCATGATTCAACTGCAGTCCTTGCACATAAGTAGCCTTGGAGATTAAAGTTCCCAATGGCGACGTAATTTCTGGGTTATATTCACACTGGGAAGCTTCGAGAGTTATAGGAAACTTGCTTTGATGCATCGGATTCCAGCTACTGGACCTCCAGAGCACCATTCATGATTCAACTGCAGTCCTTGCACATAAGTAGCCTTGGAGATTAAAGTTCCCAATGGCGACGTAATTTCTGGGTAATATTCACACTGGGAAGCTTCGAGAGTTATAGGAAACTTGCTTTGATGCATCGGATTCCAGCTACTGGACCTCCAGGACACCATTCATGATTCAACTGCAGTCCTTGCACATAAATAGCCTTGGAGATTAAAGTTCCCAATGGCGACGTAATTTCTGGGTTATATTCACACTGGGAAGCTTCGAGAGTTATAGGAAACTTGCTTTGATGCATCGGATTCCAGCTACTGGACCTCCAGGACACCATTCATGATTCCACTGCAGTCCTTGCACATAAGTAGCCTTGGAGATTAAAGTTCCCAATGGCGACGTAATTTCTGGGTTATATTCACACTGGGAAGCTTCGAGAGTTATAGGAAACTTGCTTTGATGCATCGGATTCCAGCTACTAGACCTCCAGGGCACCATTCATGATTCAACTGCAGTCCTTGCACATAAGTAGCCTTGGAGATTAAAGTTCCGAATGGGGACGTAATTTCTGGGTTATATTCACACTGGGAAGCTTCGAGAGTTATAGGAAACTTGCTTTGATGCATCGAATTCCAGCTACTGGACCTCCAGGGCACCATTCATGATTCAACTGCAGTCCTTGCACATAAGTAGCCTTGGAGATTAAAGTTCCCAATGGCGACGTAATTTCTGGGTTATATTCACACTGGGAAGCTTCGAGAGTTATAGGAAACTTGCTTTGATGCATCGGATTCCAGCTACTGGACCTCCAGGGCACCATTCATGATTCAACTGCAGTCCTTGCACATAAGTAGCCTTGGAGATTAAAGTTCCCAATGGCGACGTAATTTCTGGGTTATATTCACACTGGGAAGCTTCGAGAGTTATAGGAAACTTGCTTTGATGCATCGGATTCCAGCTACTGGACCTCCAGGGCACCATTCATGATTCAACTGCAGTCCTTGCACATAAGTAGCCTTGGAGATTAAAGTTCCCAATGGCGACGTAATTTCTGGGTTATATTCACACTGGGAAGCTTCGAGAGTTATAGGAAACTTGCTTTGATGCATCGGATTCCAGCTACTGGACCTCCAGGGCACCATTCATGATTCAACTGCAGTCCTTGCACATAAGTAGCCTTGGAGATTAAAGTTCCCAATGGCGACCTAATTTCTGGGTTATATTCACACTGGGAAGCTTCGAGAGTTATAGGAAACTTGCTTTGATGCATCGGATTCCAGCTACTGGACCTCCAGGGCACCATTCATGATTCAACTGCAGTCCATGCACATAAGTAGCCTTGGAGATTAAAGTTCCCAATGGTGACGTAATTTCTGAGTGATATTCACACTGGGAAGCTTCGAGAGTTATAGGAAACTTGCTTTGATGCATCGGATTCCAGCTACTGGACCTCCAGGGCACCATTCATGATTCAACTGCAGTCCTTGCACATAAGTAGCCTTGGAGATTAAAGTTCCCAATGGCGACGTATTTTCTGGGTTATATTCACACTGGGAAGCTTCGAGAGTTATAGGAAACTTGCTTTGATGCATCGGAATCCAGCTACTGGGCCTCCAGGGCACCATTCATGATTCAACTGCAGTCCTTGCACATAAGTAGCCTTGGAGATTAAAGTTCCCAATGGCGACGTAATTTCTGGGTTATATTCACACTGGGAAGCTTCGAGAGTTATAGGAAACTTGCTTTGATGCATCGGATTCCAGCTACTGGACCTCCAGGGCACCATTCATGATTCAACTGCAGTCCTTGCACATAAGTAGCCTTGGAGATTAAAGTTCCCAATGGCGACGTAATTTCTGGGTTATATTCACACTGGGAAGCTTCGAGAGTTATAGGAAACTTGCTTTGATGCATCGGATTCCAGCTACTGGACCTCCAGGGCACCATTCATGATTCAACTGCAGTCCTTGCACATAAGTAGCCTTGGAGATTAAAGTTCCCAATGGCGACCTAATTTCTGGGTTATATTCACACTGGGAAGCTTCGAGAGTTATAGGAAACTTGCTTTGATGCATCGGATTCCAGCTACTGGACCTCCAGGGCACCATTCATGATTCAACTGCAGTCCATGCACATAAGTAGCCTTGGAGATTAAAGTTCCCAATGGTGACGTAATTTCTGAGTGATATTCACACTGGGAAGCTTCGAGAGTTATAGGAAACTTGCTTTGATGCATCGGATTCCAGCTACTGGACCTCCAGGGCACCATTCATGATTCAACTGCAGTCCTTGCACATAAGTAGCCTTGGAGATTAAAGTTCCCAATGGCGACGTATTTTCTGGGTTATATTCACACTGGGAAGCTTCGAGAGTTATAGGAAACTTGCTTTGATGCATCGGAATCCAGCTACTGGGCCTCCAGGGCATCATTCATGATTCAACTGCAGTCCTTGCACATAAGTAGCCTTGGAGATTAAAGTTCCCAATGGCGACGTAAATTCTGGGTTATATTCACACTGGGAAGCTTCGAGAGTTATAGGAAACTTGCTTTGATGCATCGGATTCCAGCTACTGGACCTCCAGGGCACCATTCATGATTCAACTGCAGTCCTTGCACATAAGTAGCCTTGGAGATTAAAGTTCCCAATGGCGACGTAATTTCTGGGTTATATTCACACTGGGAAGCTTCGAGAGTTATAGGAAACTTGCTTTGATGCATCGGATTCCAGCTACTGGACCTCCAGAGCACCATTCATGATTCAACTGCAGTCCTTGCACATAAGTAGCCTTGGAGATTAAAGTTCCCAATGGCGACGTAATTTCTGGGTTATATTCACACTGGGAAGCTTCGAGAGTTATAGGAAACTTGCTTTGATGCATCGGATTCCAGCTACTGGACCTCCAGGACACCATTCATGATTCAACTGCAGTCCTTGCACATAAATAGCCTTGGAGATTAAAGTTCCCAATGGCGACGTAATTTCTGGGTTATATTCACACTGGGAAGCTTCGAGAGTTATAGGAAACTTGCTTTGATGCATCGGATTCCAGCTACTGGACCTCCAGGACACCATTCATGATTCCACTGCAGTCCTTGCACATAAGTAGCCTTGGAGATTAAAGTTCCCAATGGCGACGTAATTTCTGGGTTATATTCACACTGGGAAGCTTCGAGAGTTATAGGAAACTTGCTTTGATGCATCGGATTCCAGCTACTAGACCTCCAGGGCACCATTCATGATTCAACTGCAGTCCTTGCACATAAGTAGCCTTGGAGATTAAAGTTCCGAATGGGGACGTAATTTCTGGGTTATATTCACACTGGGAAGCTTCGAGAGTTATAGGAAACTTGCTTTGATGCATCGAATTCCAGCTACTGGACCTCCAGGGCACCATTCATGATTCAACTGCAGTCCTTGCACATAAGTAGCCTTGGAGATTAAAGTTCCCAATGGCGACGTAATTTCTGGGTTATATTCACACTGGGAAGCTTCGAGAGTTATAGGAAACTTGCTTTGATGCATCGGATTCCAGCTACTGGACCTCCAGGGCACCATTCATGATTCAACTGCAGTCCTTGCACATAAGTAGCCTTGGAGATTAAAGTTCCCAATGGCGACGTAATTTCTGGGTTATATTCACACTGGGAAGCTTCGAGAGTTATAGGAAACTTGCTTTGATGCATCGGATTCCAGCTACTGGACCTCCAGGGCACCATTCATGATTCAACTGCAGTCCTTGCACATAAGTAGCCTTGGAGATTAAAGTTCCCAATGGCGACGTAATTTCTGGGTTATATTCACACTGGGAAGCTTCGAGAGTTATAGGAAACTTGCTTTGATGCATCGGATTCCAGCTACTGGACCTCCAGGGCACCATTCATGATTCAACTGCAGTCCTTGCACATAAGTAGCCTTGGAGATTAAAGTTCCCAATGGCGACCTAATTTCTGGGTTATATTCACACTGGGAAGCTTCGAGAGTTATAGGAAACTTGCTTTGATGCATCGGATTCCAGCTACTGGACCTCCAGGGCACCATTCATGATTCAACTGCAGTCCATGCACATAAGTAGCCTTGGAGATTAAAGTTCCCAATGGTGACGTAATTTCTGAGTGATATTCACACTGGGAAGCTTCGAGAGTTATAGGAAACTTGCTTTGATGCATCGGATTCCAGCTACTGGACCTCCAGGGCACCATTCATGATTCAACTGCAGTCCTTGCACATAAGTAGCCTTGGAGATTAAAGTTCCCAATGGCGACGTATTTTCTGGGTTATATTCACACTGGGAAGCTTCGAGAGTTATAGGAAACTTGCTTTGATGCATCGGAATCCAGCTACTGGGCCTCCAGGGCACCATTCATGATTCAACTGCAGTCCTTGCACATAAGTAGCCTTGGAGATTAAAGTTCCCAATGGCGACGTAATTTCTGGGTTATATTCACACTGGGAAGCTTCGAGAGTTATAGGAAACTTGCTTTGATGCATCGGATTCCAGCTACTGGACCTCCAGGGCACCATTCATGATTCAACTGCAGTCCTTGCACATAAGTAGCCTTGGAGATTAAAGTTCCCAATGGCGACGTAATTTCTGGGTTATATTCACACTGGGAAGCTTCGAGAGTTATAGGAAACTTGCTTTGATGCATCGGATTCCAGCTACTGGACCTCCAGGGCACCATTCATGATTCAACTGCAGTCCTTGCACATAAGTAGCCTTGGAGATTAAAGTTCCCAATGGCGACCTAATTTCTGGGTTATATTCACACTGGGAAGCTTCGAGAGTTATAGGAAACTTGCTTTGATGCATCGGATTCCAGCTACTGGACCTCCAGGGCACCATTCATGATTCAACTGCAGTCCATGCACATAAGTAGCCTTGGAGATTAAAGTTCCCAATGGTGACGTAATTTCTGAGTGATATTCACACTGGGAAGCTTCGAGAGTTATAGGAAACTTGCTTTGATGCATCGGATTCCAGCTACTGGACCTCCAGGGCACCATTCATGATTCAACTGCAGTCCTTGCACATAAGTAGCCTTGGAGATTAAAGTTCCCAATGGCGACGTATTTTCTGGGTTATATTCACACTGGGAAGCTTCGAGAGTTATAGGAAACTTGCTTTGATGCATCGGAATCCAGCTACTGGGCCTCCAGGGCACCATTCATGATTCAACTGCAGTCCTTGCACATAAGTAGCCTTGGAGATTAAAGTTCCCAATGGCGACGTAAATTCTGGGTTATATTCACACTGGGAAGCTTCGAGAGTTATAGGAAACTTGCTTTGATGCATCGGATTCCAGCTACTGGACCTCCAGGGCACCATTCATGATTCAACTGCAGTCCTTGCACATAAGTAGCCTTGGAGATTAAAGTTCCCAATGGCGACGTAATTTCTGGGTTATATTCACACTGGGAAGCTTCGAGAGTTATAGGAAACTTGCTTTGATGCATGGGATTCCAGCTACTGGACCTCCAGGACACCATTCATGATTCCACTGCAGTCCTTGCACATAAGTAGCCTTGGAGATTAAAGTTCCCAATGGCGACGTAATTTCTGGGTTATATTCACACTGGGAAGCTTCGAGAGTTATAGGAAACTTGCTTTGATGCATCGGATTCCAGCTACTGGACCTCCAGGACACCATTCATGATTCAACTGAAGTCCTTGCACATAAGTAGCCTTGGAGATTAAAGTTCCCAATGGCGACGTAATTTCTGGGTTATATTCACACTGGGAAGCTTCGAGAGTTATAGGAAACTTGCTTTGATGCATGGGATTCCAGCTACTGGACCTCCAGGACACCATTCATGATTCCACTGCAGTCCTTGCACATAAGTAGCCTTGGATATTAAAGTTCCCAATGGCGACGTAATTTCTGGGTTATATTCACACTGGGAAGCTTCGAGAGTTATAGGAAACTTGCTTTGATGCATCGGATTCCAGCTACTGGACCTCCAGGGCACCATTCATGATTCAACTGCAGTCCTTGCACATAAGTAGCCTTGGAGATTAAACTTCCCAATGGCGACGTAATTTCTGGGTTATATTCACACTGGGAAGCTTCGAGAGTTATAGGAAACTTGCTTTGATGCATCGGATTCCAGCTACTGGACCTCCAGGGCACCATTCATGATTCAACTGCAGTCCATGCACATAAGTAGCCTTGGAGATTAAAGTTCCCAATGGTGACGTAATTTCTGAGTGATATTCACACTGGGAAGCTTCGAGAGTTATAGGAAACTTGCTTTGATGCATCGGATTCCAGCTACTGGACCTCCAGGGCACCATTCATGATTCAACTGCAGTCCTTGCACATAAGTAGCCTTGGAGATTAAAGTTCCCAATGGCGACGTATTTTCTGGGTTATATTCACACTGGGAAGCTTCGAGAGTTATAGGAAACTTGCTTTGATGCATCGGATTCCAGCTACTGGGCCTCCAGGGCACCATTCATGATTCAACTGCAGTCCTTGCACATAAGTAGCCTTGGAGATTAAAGTTCCCAATGGCGACGTAAATTCTGGGTTATATTCACACTGGGAAGCTTCGAGAGTTATAGGAAACTTGCTTTGATGCATCGGATTCCAGCTACTGGACCTCCAGGGCACCATTCATGATTCAACTGCAGTCCTTGCACATAAGTAGCCTTGGAGATTAAAGTTCCCAATGGCGACGTAATTTCTGGGTTATATTCATACTGGGAAGCTTCGAGAGTTATAGGAAACTTGCTTTGATGCATCGGATTCCAGCTACTGGACCTCCAGGGCACCATTCATGATTCAGCTGCAGTCCTTGCACATAAGTAGCCTTGGAGATTAAAGTTCCCAATGGCGACGTAATTTCTGGGTTATATTCACACTGGGAAGCTTCGAGAGTTATAGGAAACTTGCTTTGATGCATCGGATTCCAGCTACTGGACCTCCAGGGCACCATTCATGATTCAACTGCAGTCCTTGCACATAAGTAGCCTTGGAGATTAAAGTTCCGAATGGCGACGTAATTTCTGGGTTATATTCACACTGGGAAGCTTCGAGAGTTATAGGAAACTTGCTTTGATGCATCGGATTCCAGCTACTGGACCTCCAGGGCACCATTCATGATTCAACTGCAGTCCTTGCACATAAGTAGCCTTGGAGATTAAAGTTCCCAATGGCGACGTAATTTCTGGGTTATATTCACACTGGGAAGCTTCGAGAGTTATAGGAAACTTGCTTTGATGCATCGGATTCCAGCTACTGGACCTCCAGGGCACCATTCATGATTCAACTGCAGTCCTTGCACATAAGTAGCCTTGGAGATTAAAGTTCCCAATGGCGACGTAATTTCTGGGTTATATTCACACTGGGAAGCTTCGAGAGTTATAGGAAACTTGCTTTGATGCATCGGATTCCAGCTACTGGACCTCCAGGGCACCATTCATGATTCAACTGCAGTCCTTGCACATAAGTAGCCTTGGAGATTAAAGTTCCCAATGGCGACGTAATTTCTGGGTTATATTCACACTGGGAAGCTTCGAGAGTTATAGGAAACTTGCTTTGATGCATCGGATTCCAGCTACTGGACCTCCAGGGCACCATTCATGATTCAACTGCAGTCCTTGCACATAAGTAGCCTTGGAGATTAAAGTTCCCAATGGCGACGTAATATCTGGGTTATATTCACACTGGGAAGCTTCGAGAGTTATAGGAAACTTGCTTTGATGCATCGGATTCCAGCTACTGGGCCTACAGGGCACCATTCATGATTCAACTGCAGTCCTTGCACATAAGTAGCCTTGGAGATTAAAGTTCCCAATGGCGACGTAAATTCTGGGTTATATTGACACTGGGAAGCTTCGAGAGTTATAGGAAACTTGCTTTGATGCATCGGATTCCAGCTACTGGACCTCCAGGGCACCATTCATGATTCAACTGCAGTCCTTGCACATAAGTAGCCTTGGAGATTAAAGTTCCCACTGGCGACGTAATTTCTGGGTTATATTCACACTGGGAAGCTTCGAGAGTTATAGGAAACATGCTTTGATGCATCGGATTCCAGCTACTGGACCTCCAGGGCACCATTCATGATTCAACTGCAGTCCTTGCACATAAGTAGCCTTGGAGATTAAAGTTCCCAATGGCGACGTAATTTCTGGGTTATATTCACACTGGGAAGCTTCGAGAGCTATAGGAAACTTGCTTTGATGCATCGGATTCCAGCTACTGGACCTCCAGGGCACCATTCATGATTCAACTGCAGTCCTTGCACATAAGTAGCCTTGGAGATTAAAGTTCCCAATGGCGACGTAATTTCTGGGTTATATTCACACTGGGAAGCTTCGAGAGTTATAGGAAACTTGCTTTGATGCATCGGATTCCAGCTACTGGACCTCCAGGGCACCATTCATGATTCAACTGCAGTCCTTGCACATAAGTAGCCTTGGAGATTAAAGTTCCCAATGGCGACGTAATTTCTTGGTTATATTCACACTGGGAAGCTTCGAGAGTTATAGGAAACTTGCTTTGATGCATCGGATTCCAGCTACTGGACCTCCAGGGCACCATTCATGATTCAACTGCAGTCCTTGCACATAAGTAGCCTTGGAGATTAAAGTTCCCAGTGGCGACGTAAATTCTGGGTTATATTCACACTGGGAAGCTTCGAGAGTTATAGGAAACTTGCTTTGATGCATCGGATTCCAGCTACTGGGCCTCCAGGGCACCATTCATGATTCAACTGCAGTCCTTGCACATAAGTAGCCTTGGAGATTAAAGTTCCCAATGGCGACGTAAATTCTGGGTTATATTCACACTGGGAAGCTTCGAGAGTTATAGGAAACTTGCTTTGATGCATCGGATTCCAGCTACTGGACCTCCAGGGCACCATTCATGATTCAACTGCAGTCCTTGCACATAAGTAGCCTTGGAGATTAAAGTTCCCAATGGCGACGTAATTTCTGGGTTATATTCACACTGGGAAGCTTCGAGAGTTATAGGAAACTTGCTTTGATGCATCGGATTCCAGCTACTGGACCTCCAGGGCACCATTCATGATTCAACTGCAGTCCTTGCACATAAGTAGCCTTGGAGATTAAAGTTCCCAATGGCGACGTAATTTCTGGGTTATATTCACACTGGGAAGCTTCGAGAGTTATAGGAAACTTGCTTTCATGCATCGGATTCCAGCTACTGGACCTCCAGGGCACCATTCATGATTCAACTGCAGTCCTTGCACATAAGTAGCCTTGGAGATTAAAGTTCCCAATGGCGACGTAATATCTGGGTTATATTCACACTGGGAAGCTTCGAGAGTTATAGGAAACTTGCTTTGATGCATCGGATTCCAGCTACTGGACCTCCAGGGCACCATTCATGATTCAACTGCAGTCCTTGCACATAAGTAGCCTTGGAGATTAAAGTTCCCAATGGCGACGTAATTTCTGGGTTATATTCACACTGGGAAGCTTCGAGAGTTATAGGAAACTTGCTTTGATGCATCGGATTCCAGCTACTGGACCTCCAGGGCACCATTCATGATTCAACTGCAGTCCTTGCACATAAGTAGCCTTGGAGATTAAAGTTCCGAATGGCGACGTAATTTCTTGGTTATATTCACACTGGGAAGCTTCGAGAGTTATAGGAAACTTGCTTTGATGCATCGGATTCCAGCTACTGGACCTCCAGGGCACCATTCATGATTCAACTGCAGTCCTTGCACATAAGTAGCCTTGGAGATTAAAGTTCCCAATGGCGACGTAATTTCTGGGTTATATTCACACTGGGAAGCTTCGAGAGTTATAGGAAACTTGCTTTGATGCATCGGATTCCAGCTACTGGACCTCCAGGGCACCATTCATGATTCAACTGCAGTCCTTGCACATAAGTAGCCTTGGAGATTAAAGTTCCCAATGGCGACGTAATTTCTGGGTTATATGCACACTGGGAAGCTTCGAGAGTTATAGGAAACTTGCTTTGATGCATCGGATTCCAGCTACTAGACCCCCAGGGCACCATTCATGATTCAACTGCAGTCCTTGCACATAAGTAGCCTTGGAGATTAAAGTTCCCAATGGTGACGTAATTTCTGAGTGATATTCACACTGGGAAGCTTCGAGAGTTATAGGAAACTTGCTTTGATGCATCGGATTCCAGCTACTGGACCTCCAGGGCGCCATTCATGATTCAACTGCAGTCCTTGCACATAAGTAGCCTTGGAGATTAAAGTTCCCAATGGCGACGTAATATCTGGGTTATATTCACAGTGGGAAGCTTCGAGAGTTATAGGAAACTTGCTTTGATGCATCGGATTCCAGCTACTGGGCCTCCAGTTCACCATTCATGATTCAACTGCAGTCCTTGCACATAAGTAGCCTTGGAGATTAAAGTTCCCAATGGCGACGTAATTTCTGGGTTATATTCACACTGGGAAGCTTCGAGAGTTATAGGAAACTTGCTTTGATGCATCGGATTCCAGCTACTGGACCTCCAGGGCACCATTCATGATTCAACTGCAGTCCTTGCACATAAGTAGCCTTGGAGATTAAACTTCCCAATGGCGACGTAATTTCTGGGTTATATTCACACTGGGAAGCTTCGAGAGTTATAGGAAACTTGCTTTGATGCATCGGATTCCAGCTAATGGACCTCCAGAGCACCATTCATGATTCAACTGCAGTCCTTGCACATAAGTAGCCTTGGAGATTAAAGTTCCCAATGGCGACGTAATTTCTGGGTTATATTCACACTGGGAAGCTTCGAGAGTTATAGGAAACTTGCTTTGATGCATCGGATTCCAGCTACTGCACCTCAAGGACACCATTCATGATTCAACTACAGTCCTTGCACATAAGTAGCCTTGGAGATTAAAGTTCCCAATGGCGACGTAATTTCTGGGTTATATTCACACTGGGAAGCTTCGAGAGTTATAGGAAACTTGCTTTGATGCATCGGATTCCAGCTACTGGACCTCCAGGGCACCATTCATGATTCAACTGCAGTCCTTGCACATAAGTAGCCTTGGAGATTAAAGTTCCCAATGGTGACGTAATTTCTGGGTTATATTCACACTGGGAAGCTTCGAGAGCTATAGGAAACATGCTTTGATGCATCGGATTCCAGCTACTGGACCTCCAGGGCACCATTCATGATTCAACTGCAGTCCTTGCACATAAGTAGCCTTGGAGATTAAAGTTCCCAATGGCGACGTAATTTCTGGGTTATATTCACACTGGGAAGCTTCGAGAGTTATAGGAAACTTGCTTTGATGCATCGGATTCCAGCTACTGGACCTCCCGGGCACCATTCATGATTCAACTGCAGTCCTTGCACATAAGTAGCCTTGGAGATTAAACTTCCCAATGGCGACGTAATTTCTGGGTTATATTCACACTGGGAAGCTTCGAGAGTTATAGGAAACTTGCTTTGATGCATCGGATTCCAGCTACTGGACCTCCAGGGCACCATTCATGATTCAACTGCAGTCCTTGCACATAAGTAGCCTTGGAGATTAAAGTTCCCAATGGCGACGTAATTTCTTGTTTATATTCACACTGGGAAGCTTCGAGAGATATAGGAAACTTGCTTTGATGCATCGGATTCCAGCTACTGGACCTCAAGGGCACCATTCATGATTCAACTGCAGTCCTTGCACATAAGTAGCCTTGGAGATTAAAGTTCCCAATGGTGACGTAATTTCTGGGTTATATTCACACTGGGAAGCTTCGAGAGTTATAGGAAACTTGCTTTGATGCATCGGATTCCAGCTACTGGACCTCCAGGGCACCATTCATGATTCACCTGCAGTCCTTGCACATAAGTAGCCTTGGAGATTAAAGTTCCCAATGGCGACGTAATTTCTGGGTTATATTCACACTGGGAAGCTTCGAGAGTTATAGGAAACTTGCTTTGATGCATCGGATTCCAGCTACAGGACCTCCAGGGCACCATTCATTAAACAACTGCAGTCCATGCACATAAGTAGCCTTGGAGATTAAAGTTCCCAATGGTGACGTAATTTCTGAGTGATATTCACACTGGGAAGCTTCGAGAGTTATAGGAAACTTGCTTTGATGCATCGGATTCCAGCTACTGGACCTCCAGGGCACCATTCATGATTCAACTGCAGTCCTTGCACATAAGTAGCCTTGGAGATTAAAGTTCCCAATGGCGACGTAATTTCTGAGTTATATTCACACTGGGAAGCTTCGAGAGTTATAGGAAACTTGCTTTGATGCATCGGATTCCAGGTACTGGGCCTCCAGGGCACCATTCATGATTCAACTGCAGTCCTTGCACATAAGTAGCCTTGGAGATTAAAGTTCCCAATGGCGACGTAAATTCTGGGTTATATTCACACTGGGAAGCTTCGAGAGTTATAGGAAACTTGCTTTGATGCATCGGATTCCAGCTACTGGACCTCCAGGGCACCATTCATGATTCAACTGCAGTCCTTGCACATAAGTAGCCTTGGAGACTAAAGTTCCCAATGGCGACGTAATTTCTGGGTTATATTCACACTGGGAAGCTTCGAGAGTTATAGGAAAGTTGCTTTGATGCATCGGATTCCAGCTACTGGACCTCCAGAGCACCATTCATGATTCAACTGCAGTCCTTGCACATAAGTAGCCTTGGAGATTAAAGTTCCCAATGGCAACGTAATTTCTGGGTTATATTCACACTGGGAAGCTTCGAGAGTTATAGGAAACTTGCTTTGATGCATCGGATTCCAGCTACTGGACCTCCAGGACACCATTCATGATTCAACTGCAATCCTTGCACATAAGTAGCCTTGGAGATTAAAGTTCCCAATGGCGACGTAATTTCTGGGTTATATTCACACTGGGAAGCTTCGAGAGTTATAGGAAACTTGCTTTGATGCATGGGATTCCAGCTACTGGACCTCCAGGGCACCATTCATGATTCAACTGCAGTCCTTGCACATAAGTAGCCTTGGAGACTAAAGTTCCCAATGGCGACGTAATTTCTGGGTTATATTCACACTGGGAAGCTTCGAGAGTTATAGGAAACTTGCTTTGATGCATCGGATTCCAGCTACTGGGCCTCCAGGGCACCATTCATGATTCAACTGCAGTCCTTGCACATAAGTAGCCTTGGAGATTAAAGTTCCCAATGGCGACGTAAATTCTGGGTTATATTCACACTGGGAAGCTTCGAGAGTTATAGGAAACTTGCTTTGATGCATCGGATTCCAGCTACTGGACCTCCAGGGCACCATTCATGATTCAACTGCAGTCCTTGCACATAAGTAGCCTTGGAGATTAAAGTTCCCAATGGCGACGTAATTTCTGGGTTATATTCACACTGGGAAGCTTCGAGAGTTATAGGAAACTTGCTTTGATGCATCGGATTCCAGCTACTGGACCTCCAGGGCACCATTCATGAATCAACTGCAGTCCTTGCACATAAGTAGCCTTGGAGATTAAAGTTCCCAATGGCGACGTAATTTCTGGGTTATATTCACACTGGGAAGCTTCGAGAGTTATAGGAAACTTGCTTTCATGCATCGGATTCCAGCTACTGGACCTCCAGGGCACCATTCATGATTCAACTGCAGTCCTTGCACATAAGTAGCCTTGGAGATTAAAGTTCCCAATGGCGACGTAATATCTGGGTTATATTCACACTGGGAAGCTTCGAGAGTTATAGGAAACTTGCTTTGATGCATCGGATTCCAGCTACTGGACCTCCAGGGCACCATTCATGATTCAACTGCAGTCCTTGCACATAAGTAGCCTTGGAGATTAAAGTTCCCAATGGCGACGTAATTTCTGGGTTATATTCACACTGGGAAGCTTCGAGAGTTATAGGAAACTTGCTTTGATGCATCGGATTCCAGCTACTGGACCTCCAGGGCACCATTCATGATTCAACTGCAGTCCTTGCACATAAGTAGCCTTGGAGATTAAAGTTCCCAATGGCGACCTAATTTCTGGGTTATATTCACACTGGGAAGCTTCGAGAGTTATAGGAAACTTGCTTTGATGCATCGGATTCCAGCTACTGGACCTCCAGGGCACCATTCATGAAACAACTGCAGTCCATGCACATAAGTAGCCTTGGAGATTAAAGTTCCCAATGGTGACGTAATTTCTGAGTGATATTCACACTGGGAAGCTTCGAGAGTTATAGGAAACTTGCTTTGATGCATCGGATTCCAGCTACTGGACCTCCAGGGCACCATTCATGATTCAACTGCAGTCCTTGCACATAAGTAGCCTTGGAGATTAAAGTTCCCAATGGCGACGTAATTTCTGAGTTATATTCACACTGGGAAGCTTCGAGAGTTATAGGAAACTTGCTTTGATGCATCGGATTCCAGGTACTGGGCCTCCAGGGCACCATTCATGATTCAACTGCAGTCCTTGCACATAAGTAGCCTTGGAGATTAAAGTTCCCAATGGCGACGTAAATTCTGGGTTATATTCACACTGGGAAGCTTCGAGAGTTATAGGAAACTTGCTTTGATGCATCGGATTCCAGCTACTGGACCTCCAGGGCACCATTCATGATTCAACTGCAGTCCTTGCACATAAGTAGCCTTGGAGATTAAAGTTCCCAATGGCGACGTAATTTCTGGGTTATATTCACACTGGGAAGCTTCGAGAGTTATAGGAAACTTGCTTTGATGCATCGGATTCCAGCTACTGGACCTCCAGAGCACCATTCATGATTCAACTGCAGTCCTTGCACATAAGTAGCCTTGGAGATTAAAGTTCCCAATGGCAACGTAATTTCTGGGTTATATTCACACTGGGAAGCTTCGAGAGTTATAGGAAACTTGCTTTGATGCATCGGATTCCAGCTACTGGACCTCCAGGACACCATTCATGATTCAACTGCAATCCTTGCACATAAGTAGCCTTGGAGATTAAAGTTCCCAATGGCGACGTAATTTCTGGGTTATATTCACACTGGGAAGCTTCGAGAGTTATAGGAAACTTGCTTTGATGCATGGGATTCCAGCTACTGGACCTCCAGGGCACCATTCATGATTCAACTGCAGTCCTTGCACATAAGTAGCCTTGGAGACTAAAGTTCCCAATGGCGACGTAATTTCTGGGTTATATTCACACTGGGAAGCTTCGAGAGTTATAGGAAAGATGCTTTGATACATCGGATTCCAGCTACTGGACCTCCAGGGCACCATTCATGATTCAACTGCAGTCCTTGCACATAAGTAGCCTTGGAGATTAAAGTTCCCAATGGCGACGTAATTTCTTGGTTATATTCACACTGGGAAGCTTCGAGAGTTATAGGAAACTTGCTTTGATGCATCGGATTCCAGCTACTGGACCTCCAGGGCACCATTTATGATTCAACTGCAGTCCTTGCACATAAGTAGACTTGGAGATTAAAGTTCCCAATGACGACGTAATTTCTGGGTTATATTCACACTGGGAAGCTTCGATAGTTATAGGAAACTTGCTTTGATGCATCGGATTCCAGCTACTGGACCTCCAGGGCACCATTCATGATTCAACTGCAGTCCTTGCACATAAGTAGCCTTGGAGATTAAAGTTCCCAATGGCGACGTAATTTCTGGGTTATATTCACACTGGGAAGCTTCGAGAGTTATAGGAAACTTGCTTTGATGCATCGGATTCCAGCTACTGGGCCTCCAGGGCACCATTCATGATTCAACTGCAGTCCTTGCACATAAGTAGCCTTGGAGATTAAAGTTCCCAATGGCGACGTAAATTCTGGGTTATATTCACACTGGGAAGCTTCGAGAGTTATAGGAAACTTGCTTTGATGCATCGGATTCCAGCTACTGGACCTCCAGGGCACCATTCATGATTCAACTGCAGTCCTTGCACATAAGTAGCCTTGGAGATTAAAGTTCCCAATGGCGACGTAATTTCTGGGTTATATTCACACTGGGAAGCTTCGAGAGTTATAGGAAACTTGCTTTGATGCATCGGATTCCAGCTACTGGACCTCCAGGGCACCATTCATGATTCAACTGCAGTCCTTGCACATAAGTAGCCTTGGAGATTAAAGTTCCCAATGGCGACGTAATTTCTGGGTTATATTCACACTGGGAAGCTTCGAGAGTTATAGGAAACTTGCTTTCATGCATCGGATTCCAGCTACTGGACCTCCAGGGCACCATTCATGATTCAACTGCAGTCCTTGCACATAAGTAGCCTTGGAGATTAAAGTTCCCAATGGCGACGTAATATCTGGGTTATATTCACACTGGGAAGCTTCGAGAGTTATAGGAAACTTGCTTTGATGCATCGGATTCCAGCTACTGGACCTCCAGGGCACCATTCATGATTCAACTGCAGTCCTTGCACATAAGTAGCCTTGGAGATTAAAGTTCCCAATGGCGACGTAATTTCTGGGTTATATTCACACTGGGAAGCTTCGAGAGTTATAGGAAACTTGCTTTGATGCATCGGATTCCAGCTACTGGACCTCCAGGGCACCATTCATGATTCAACTGCAGTCCTTGCACATAAGTAGCCTTGGAGATTAAAGTTCCCAATGGCGACGTAATTTCTGGGTTATATTCACACTGGGAAGCTTCGAGAGTTATAGGAAACTTGCTTTGATGCATCGGATTCCAGCTACTGGACCTCCAGGGCACCATTCATGAAACAACTGCAGTCCATGCACATAAGTAGCCTTGGAGATTAAAGTTCCCAATGGTGACGTAATTTCTGAGTGATATTCACACTAGGAAGCTTCGAGAGTTATAGGAAACTTGCTTTGATGCATCGGATTCCAGCTACTGGACCTCCAGGGCACCATTCATGATTCAACTGCAGTCCTTGCACATAAGTAGCCTTGGAGATTAAAGTTCCCAATGGCGACGTAATTTCTGAGTTATATTCACACTGGGAAGCTTCGAGAGTTATAGGAAACTTGCTTTGATGCATCGGATTCCAGGTACTGGGCCTCCAGGGCACCATTCATGATTCAACTGCAGTCCTTGCACATAAGTAGCCTTGGAGATTAAAGTTCCCAATGGCGACGTAAATTCTGGGTTATATTCACACTGGGAAGCTTCGAGAGTTATAGGAAACTTGCTTTGATGCATCGGATTCCAGCTACTGGACCTCCAGGGCACCATTCATGATTCAACTGCAGTCCTTGCACATAAGTAGCCTTGGAGATTAAAGTTCCCAATGGCGACGTAATTTCTGGGTTATATTCACACTGGGAAGCTTCGAGAGTTATAGGAAACTTGCTTTGATGCATCGGATTCCAGCTACTGGACCTCCAGAGCACCATTCATGATTCAACTGCAGTCCTTGCACATAAGTAGCCTTGGAGATTAAAGTTCCCAATGGCAACGTAATTTCTGGGTTATATTCACACTGGGAAGCTTCGAGAGTTATAGGAAACTTGCTTTGATGCATCGGATTCCAGCTACTGGACCTCCAGGACACCATTCATGATTCAACTGCAATCCTTGCACATAAGTAGCCTTGGAGATTAAAGTTCCCAATGGCGACGTAATTTCTGGGTTATATTCACACTGGGAAGCTTCGAGAGTTATAGGAAACTTGCTTTGATGCATGGGATTCCAGCTACTGGACCTCCAGGGCACCATTCATGATTCAACTGCAGTCCTTGCACATAAGTAGCCTTGGAGACTAAAGTTCCCAATGGCGACGTAATTTCTGGGTTATATTCACACTGGGAAGCTTCGAGAGTTATAGGAAAGATGCTTTGATACATCGGATTCCAGCTACTGGACCTCCAGGGCACCATTCATGATTCAACTGCAGTCCTTGCACATAAGTAGCCTTGGAGATTAAAGTTCCCAATGGCGACGTAATTTCTTGGTTATATTCACACTGGGAAGCTTCGAGAGTTATAGGAAACTTGCTTTGATGCATCGGATTCCAGCTACTGGACCTCCAGGGCACCATTTATGATTCAACTGCAGTCCTTGCACATAAGTAGACTTGGAGATTAAAGTTCCCAATGACGACGTAATTTCTGGGTTATATTCACACTGGGAAGCTTCGATAGTTATAGGAAACTTGCTTTGATGCATCGGATTCCAGCTACTGGACCTCCAGGGCACCATTCATGATTCAACTGCAGTCCTTGCACATAAGTAGCCTTGGAGATTAAAGTTCCCAATGGCGACGTAATTTCTGGGTTATATTCACACTGGGAAGCTTCGAGAGTTATAGGAAACTTGCTTTGATGCATCGGATTCCAGCTACTGGACCTCCAGGGCACCATTCATGATTCAACTGCAGTCCTTGAACATAAGAAGCCTTGCAGATTAAAGTTCCCAATGACGACGTAATTTCTGGGTTATATTCACACTGGGAAGCTTCGAGAGTTATAGGAAACTTGCTTTCATGCATCGGATTCCAGCTACTGGACCTCCAGGGCACCATTCATGATTCAACTGCAGTCCTTGCACATAAGTAACCTTGGAGATTAAAGTTCCCAATGGCGACGTAATTTCTGGGTTATATTCACACTGGGAAGCTTCGAGAGTTATAGGAAACTTGCTTTGATGCATCGGATTCCAGCTACTGGACCTCCAGGGCACCATTCATGATTCAACTGCAGTCCTTGCACATAAGTAGCCTTGGAGATTAAAGTTCCCAATGGCGACGTAATTTCTGGGTTATATTCACACTGGGAAGCTTCGAGAGTTATAGGAAACTTGCTTTGATGCATCGGATTCCAGCTACTGGACCTCCAGGGCACCATTCATGATTCAACTGCAGTCCTTGCACATAAGTAGCCTTGGAGATTAAAGTTCCCAATGGCGACATAATATCTGGGTTATATTCACACTGGGAAGCTTCGAGAGTTATAGGAAACTTGCTTTGATGCATCGGATTCCAGCTACTGGACCTCCAGGGCACCATTCATGATTCAACTGCAGTCCTTGCACATAAGTAGCCTTGGAGATTAAAGTTCCCAATGGCGACGTAATTTCTGGGTTATATTCACACTGGGAAGCTTCGAGAGTTATAGGAAACTTGCTTTCATGCATCGGATTCCAGCTACTGGACCTCCAGGGCACCATTCATGATTCAACTGCAGTCCTTGCACATAAGTAGCCTTGGAGATTAAAGTTCCCAATGGCGACGTAATATCTGGGTTATATTCACACTGGGAAGCTTCGAGAGTTATAGGAAACTTGCTTTGATGCATCGGATTCCAGCTACTGGACCTCCAGGGCACCATTCATGATTCAACTGCAGTCCTTGCACATAAGTAGCCTTGGAGATTAAAGTTCCCAATGGCGACGTAATTTCTGGGTTATATTCACACTGGGAAGCTTCGAGAGTTATAGGAAACTTGCTTTGATGCATCGGATTCCAGCTACTGGACCTCCAGGGCACCATTCATGATTCAACTGCAGTCCTTGCACATAAGTAGCCTTGGAGATTAAAGTTCCCAATGGCGACGTAATTTCTGGGTTATATTCACACTGGGAAGCTTCGAGAGTTATAGGAAACTTGCTTTGATGCATCGGATTCCAGGTACTGGGCCTCCAGGGCACCATTCATGATTCAACTGCAGTCCTTGCACATAAGTAGCCTTGGAGATTAAAGTTCCCAATGGCGACGTAAATTCTGGGTTATATTCACACTGGGAAGCTTCGAGAGTTATAGGAAACTTGCTTTGATGCATCGGATTCCAGCTACTGGACCTCCAGGGCACCATTCATGATTCAACTGCAGTCCTTGCACATAAGTAGCCTTGGAGATTAAAGTTCCCAATGGCGACGTAATTTCTGGGTTATATTCACACTGGGAAGCTTCGAGAGTTATAGGAAACTTGCTTTGATGCATCGGATTCCAGCTACTGGACCTCCAGAGCACCATTCATGATTCAACTGCAGTCCTTGCACATAAGTAGCCTTGGAGATTAAAGTTCCCAATGGCAACGTAATTTCTGGGTTATATTCACACTGGGAAGCTTCGAGAGTTATAGGAAACTTGCTTTGATGCATCGGATTCCAGCTACTGGACCTCCAGGACACCATTCATGATTCAACTGCAATCCTTGCACATAAGTAGCCTTGGAGATTAAAGTTCCCAATGGCGACGTAATTTCTGGGTTATATTCACACTGGGAAGCTTCGAGAGTTATAGGAAACTTGCTTTGATGCATGGGATTCCAGCTACTGGACCTCCAGGGCACCATTCATGATTCAACTGCAGTCCTTGCACATAAGTAGCCTTGGAGACTAAAGTTCCCAATGGCGACGTAATTTCTGGGTTATATTCACACTGGGAAGCTTCGAGAGTTATAGGAAAGATGCTTTGATACATCGGATTCCAGCTACTGGACCTCCAGGGCACCATTCATGATTCAACTGCAGTCCTTGCACATAAGTAGCCTTGGAGATTAAAGTTCCCAATGGCGACGTAATTTCTTGGTTATATTCACACTGGGAAGCTTCGAGAGTTATAGGAAACTTGCTTTGATGCATCGGATTCCAGCTACTGGACCTCCAGGGCACCATTTATGATTCAACTGCAGTCCTTGCACATAAGTAGACTTGGAGATTAAAGTTCCCAATGACGACGTAATTTCTGGGTTATATTCACACTGGGAAGCTTCGATAGTTATAGGAAACTTGCTTTGATGCATCGGATTCCAGCTACTGGACCTCCAGGGCACCATTCATGATTCAACTGCAGTCCTTGCACATAAGTAGCCTTGGAGATTAAAGTTCCCAATGGCGACGTAATTTCTGGGTTATATTCACACTGGGAAGCTTCGAGAGTTATAGGAAACTTGCTTTGATGCATCGGATTCCAGCTACTGGACCTCCAGGGCACCATTCATGATTCAACTGCAGTCCTTGAACATAAGAAGCCTTGCAGATTAAAGTTCCCAATGACGACGTAATTTCTGGGTTATATTCACACTGGGAAGCTTCGAGAGTTATAGGAAACTTGCTTTGATGCATCGGATTCCAGCTACTGGACCTCCAGGGCACCATTCATGATTCAACTGCAGTCCTTGCACATAAGTAACCTTGGAGATTAAAGTTCCCAATGGCGACGTAATTTCTGGGTTATATTCACACTGGGAAGCTTCGAGAGTTATAGGAAACTTGCTTTGATGCATCGGATTCCAGCTACTGGACCTCCAGGGCACCATTCATGATTCAACTGCAGTCCTTGCACATAAGTAGCCTTGGAGATTAAAGTTCCCAATGGCGACGTAATTTCTGGGTTATATTCACACTGGGAAGCTTCGAGAGTTATAGGAAACTTGCTTTGATGCATCGGATTCCAGCTACTGGACCTCCAGGGCACCATTCATGATTCAACTGCAGTCCTTGCACATAAGTAGCCTTGGAGATTAAAGTTCCCAATGGCGACGTAATATCTGGGTTATATTCACACTGGGAAGCTTCGAGAGTTATAGGAAACTTGCTTTGATGCATCGGATTCCAGCTACTGGACCTCCAGGGCACCATTCATGATTCAACTGCAGTCCTTGCACATAAGTAGCCTTGGAGATTAAAGTTCCCAATGGCGACGTAATTTCTGGGTTATATTCACACTGGGAAGCTTCGAGAGTTATAGGAAACTTGCTTTCATGCATCGGATTCCAGCTACTGGACCTCCAGGGCACCATTCATGATTCAACTGCAGTCCTTGCACATAAGTAGCCTTGGAGATTAAAGTTCCCAATGGCGACGTAATATCTGGGTTATATTCACACTGGGAAGCTTCGAGAGTTATAGGAAACTTGCTTTGATGCATCGGATTCCAGCTACTGGACCTCCAGGGCACCATTCATGATTCAACTGCAGTCCTTGCACATAAGTAGCCTTGGAGATTAAAGTTCCCAATGGCGACGTAATTTCTGGGTTATATTCACACTGGGAAGCTTCGAGAGTTATAGGAAACTTGCTTTGATGCATCGGATTCCAGCTACTGGACCTCCAGGGCACCATTCATGATTCAACTGCAGTCCTTGCACATAAGTAGCCTTGGAGATTAAAGTTCCCAATGGCGACGTAATTTCTGGGTTATATTCACACTGGGAAGCTTCGAGAGTTATAGGAAACTTGCTTTGATGCATCGGATTCCAGCTACTGGACCTCCAGGGCACCATTCATGAAACAACTGCAGTCCATGCACATAAGTAGCCTTGGAGATTAAAGTTCCCAATGGTGACGTAATTTCTGAGTGATATTCACACTGGGAAGCTTCGAGAGTTATAGGAAACTTGCTTTGATGCATCGGATTCCAGCTACTGGACCTCCAGGGCACCATTCATGATTCAACTGCAGTCCTTGCACATAAGTAGCCTTGGAGACTAAAGTTCCCAATGGCGACGTAATTTCTGGGTTATATTCACACTGGGAAGCTTCGAGAGTTATAGGAAAGATGCTTTGATACATCGGATTCCAGCTACTGGACCTCCAGGGCACCATTCATGATTCAACTGCAGTCCTTGCACATAAGTAGCCTTGGAGATTAAAGTTCCCAATGGCGACGTAATTTCTTGGTTATATTCACACTGGGAAGCTTCGAGAGTTATAGGAAACTTGCTTTGATGCATCGGATTCCAGCTACTGGACCTCCAGGGCACCATTTATGATTCAACTGCAGTCCTTGCACATAAGTAGACTTGGAGATTAAAGTTCCCAATGACGACGTAATTTCTGGGTTATATTCACACTGGGAAGCTTCGATAGTTATAGGAAACTTGCTTTGATGCATCGGATTCCAGCTACTGGACCTCCAGGGCACCATTCATGATTCAACTGCAGTCCTTGCACATAAGTAGCCTTGGAGATTAAAGTTCCCAATGGCGACGTAATTTCTGGGTTATATTCACACTGGGAAGCTTCGAGAGTTATAGGAAACTTGCTTTGATGCATCGGATTCCAGCTACTGGACCTCCAGGGCACCATTCATGATTCAACTGCAGTCCTTGAACATAAGAAGCCTTGCAGATTAAAGTTCCCAATGACGACGTAATTTCTGGGTTATATTCACACTGGGAAGCTTCGAGAGTTATAGGAAACTTGCTTTGATGCATCGGATTCCAGCTACTGGACCTCCAGGGCACCATTCATGATTCAACTGCAGTCCTTGCACATAAGTAGCCTTGGAGATTAAAGTTCCCAATGGCGACGTAATATCTGGGTTATATTCACACTGGGAAGCTTCGAGAGTTATAGGAAACTTGCTTTGATGCATCGGATTCCAGCTACTGGACCTCCAGGGCACCATTCATGATTCAACTGCAGTCCTTGCACATAAGTAGCCTTGGAGATTAAAGTTCCCAATGGCGACGTAATATCTGGGTTATATTCACACTGGGAAGCTTCGAGAGTTATAGGAAACTTGCTTTGATGCATCGGATTCCAGGTACTGGGCCTCCAGGGCACCATTCATGATTCAACTGCAGTCCTTGCACATAAGTAGCCTTGGAGATTAAAGTTCCCAATGGCGACGTAAATTCTGGGTTATATTCACACTGGGAAGCTTCGAGAGTTATAGGAAACTTGCTTTGATGCATCGGATTCCAGCTACTGGACCTCCAGGGCACCATTCATGATTCAACTGCAGTCCTTGCACATAAGTAGCCTTGGAGATTAAAGTTCCCAATGGCGACGTAATTTCTGGGTTATATTCACACTGGGAAGCTTCGAGAGTTATAGGAAACTTGCTTTGATGCATCGGATTCCAGCTACTGGACCTCCAGAGCACCATTCATGATTCAACTGCAGTCCTTGCACATAAGTAGCCTTGGAGATTAAAGTTCCCAATGGCAACGTAATTTCTGGGTTATATTCACACTGGGAAGCTTCGAGAGTTATAGGAAACTTGCTTTGATGCATCGGATTCCAGCTACTGGACCTCCAGGACACCATTCATGATTCAACTGCAATCCTTGCACATAAGTAGCCTAGGAGATTAAAGTTCCCAATGGCGACGTAATTTCTGGGTTATATTCACACTGGGAAGCTTCGAGAGTTATAGGAAACTTGCTTTGATGCATCGGATTCCAGCTACTGGACCTCCAGGGCACCATTCATGATTCAACTGCAGTCCTTGCACATAAGTAGCCTTGGAGATTAAAGTTCCCAATGGCGACGTAATATCTGGGTTATATTCACACTGGGAAGCTTCGAGAGTTATAGGAAACTTGCTTTGATGCATCGGATTCCAGCTACTGGACCTCCAGGGCACCATTCATGATTCAACTGCAGTCCTTGCACATAAGTAGCCTTGGAGATTAAAGTTCCCAATGGCGACGTAATTTCTGGGTTATATTCACACTGGGAAGCTTCGAGAGTTATAGGAAACTTGCTTTGATGCATCGGATTCCAGCTACTGGACCTCCAGGGCACCATTCATGATTCACCTGCAGTCCTTGAACATAAGTAGCCTTGGAGATTAAAGTTCCCAATGGCGACGTAATTTCTGTGTTATATTCACACTGGGAAGCTTCGAGAGTTATAGGAAAGATGCTTTGATACATCGGATTCCAGCTACTGGACCTCCAGGGCACCATTCATGATTCAACTGCAGTCCTTGCACATAAGTAGCCTTGGAGATTAAAGTTCCCAATGGCGACGTAATTTCTTGGTTATATTCACACTGGGAAGCTTCGAGAGTTATAGGAAACTTGCTTTGATGCATCGGATTCCAGCTACTGGACCTCCACGGCACCATTTATGATTCAACTGCAGTCCTTGCACATAAGTAGACTTCGAGATTAAAGTTCCCAATGACGACGTAATTTCTGGGTTATATTCACACTGGGAAGCTTCGAGAGTTATAGGAAACTTGCTTTGATGCATCGGATTCCAGCTACTGGACCTCCAGGGCACCATTCATGATTCAACTGCAGTCCTTGCACATAAGTAGCCTTGGAGATTAAAGTTCCCAATGGCGACGTAATTTCTGGGTTATATTCACACTGGGAAGCTTCGAGAGTTATAGGAAACTTGCTTTGATGCATCGGATTCCAGCTACTGGACCTCCAGGGCACCATTCATGATTCAACTGCAGTCCTTGAACATAAGTAGCCTTGCAGATTAAAGTTCCCAATGGCGACGTAATTTCTGGGTTATATTCACACTGGGAAGCTTCGAGAGTTATAGGAAACTTGCTTTGATGCATCGGATTCCAGCTACTGGACCTCCAGGGCACCATTCATGATTCAACTGCAGTCCTTGCACATAAGTAACCTTGGAGATTAAAGTTCCCAATGGCGACGTAATTTCTGGGTTATATTCACACTGGGAAGCTTCGAGAGTTATAGGAAACTTGCTTTGATGCATCGGATTCCAGCTACTGGACCTCCAGGGCACCATTCATGATTCAACTGCAGTCCTTGCACATAAGTAGCCTTGGAGATTAAAGTTCCCAATGGCGACGTAATTTCTGGGTTATATTCACACTGGGAAGCTTCGAGAGTTATAGGAAACTTGCTTTGATGCATCGGATTCCAGCTACTGGACCTCCAGGGCACCATTCATGATTCAACTGCAGTCCTTGCACATAAGTAGCCTTGGAGATTAAAGTTCCCAATGGCGACGTAATATCTGGGTTATATTCACACTGGGAAGCTTCGAGAGTTATAGGAAACTTGCTTTGATGCATCGGATTCCAGCTACTGGACCTCCAGGGCACCATTCATGATTCAACTGCAGTCCTTGCACATAAGTAGCCTTGGAGATTAAAGTTCCCAATGGCGACGTAATTTCTGGGTTATATTCACACTGGGAAGCTTCGAGAGTTATAGGAAACTTGCTTTGATGCATCGGATTCCAGCTACTGGACCTCCAGGGCACCATTCATGATTCACCTGCAGTCCTTGAACATAAGTAGCCTTGGAGATTAAAGTTCCCAATGGCGACGTAATTTCTGGGTTATATTCACACTGGGAAGGTTCGAGAGTTATAGGAAACTTGCTTTAATGCATCGGATTCCAGCTACTGGACCTCCAGGGCACCATTCATGATTCAACTGCAGTCCTTGCACATAAGTAGCCTTGGAGATTAAAGTTCCCAATGGCGACGTAATTTCTGGGTTATATTCACACTGGGAAGCTTCGAGAGTTATAGGAAACTTGCTTTGATGCATCGGATTCCAGCTACTGGACCTCCAGGGCACCATTCATGATTCAACTGCAGTCCTTGCACATAAGTAGCCTTGGAGATTAAAGTTCCCAATGGCGACGTAATTTCTTGGTTATATTCACACTGGGAAGCTTCGAGAGTTATAGGAAACTTGCTTTCATGCATCGGATTCCAGCTACTGGACCTCCAGGGCACCATTCATGATTCAACTGCAGTCCTTGCACATAAGTAGCCTTGGAGATTAAAGTTCCCAATGGCGACGTAAATTCTGGGTTATATTCACACTGGGAAGCTTCGAGAGTTATAGGAAACTTGCTTTGATGCATCGGATTCCTGCTACTGGGCCTCCAGGGCACCATTCATGATTCAACTGCAGTCCTTGCACATAAGTAGCCTTGGAGATTAAAGTTCCCAATGGCGACGTAAATTCTGGGTCATATTCACACTGGGAAGCTTCGAGAGTTATAGGAAACTTGCTTTGATCCATCGGATTCCAGCTACTGGACCTCCAGGGCACCATTCATGATTCAACTGCAGTCCTTGAACATAAGTAGCCTTGCAGATTAAAGTTCCCAATGGCGACGTAATTTCTGGGTTATATTCACACTGGGAAGCTTCGAGAGTTATAGGAAACTTGCTTTGATGCATCGGATTCCAGCTACTGGACCTCCAGGGCACCATTCATGATTCAACGGCAGTCCTTGCACATAAGTAACCTTGGAGATTAAAGTTCCCAATGGCGACGTAATTTCTGGGTTATATTCACACTGGGAAGCTTCGAGAGTTATAGGAAACTTGCTTTGATGCATCGGATTCCAGCTACTGGACCTCCAGGGCACCATTCATGATTCAACTGCAGTCCTTGCACATAAGTAGCCTTGGAGATTAAAGTTCCCAATGGCGACGTAATTTCTGGGTTATATTCACACTGGGAAGCTTCGAGAGTTATAGGAAACTTGCTTTGATGCATCGGATTCCAGCTACTGGACCTCCAGGGCACCATTCATGATTCAACTGCAGTCCTTGCACATAAGTAGCCTTGGAGATTAAAGTTCCCAAAGGCGACGTAATTTCTGGGTTATATTCACACTGGGAAGCTTCGAGAGTTATAGGAAACTTGCTTTGATGCATCGGATTCCAGCTACTGGACCTCCAGGGCACCATTCATGATTCAACTGCAGTCCTTGCACATAAGTAGCCTTGGAGATTAAAGTTCCCAATGGCGACGTAATTTCTGGGTTATATTCACACTGGGAAGCTTCGAGAGTTATAGGAAACTTGCTTTGATGCATCGGATTCCAGCTACTGGACCTCCAGGGCACCATTCATGATTCACCTGCAGTCCTTGAACATAAGTAGCCTTGGAGATTAAAGTTCCCAATGGCGACGTAATTTCTGGGTTATATTCACACTGGGAAGGTTCGAGAGTTATAGGAAACTTGCTTTAATGCATCGGATTCCAGCTACTGGACCTCCAGGGCACCATTCATGATTCAACTGCAGTCCTTGCACATAAGTAGCCTTGGAGATTAAAGTTCCCAATGGCGACGTAATTTCTGGGTTATATTCACACTGGGAAGCTTCGAGAGTTATAGGAAACTTGCTTTGATGCATCGGATTCCAGCTACTGGACCTCCAGGGCACCATTCATGATTCAACTGCAGTCCTTGCACATAAGTAGCCTTGGAGATTAAAGTTCCCAATGGCGACGTAATTTCTTGGTTATATTCACACTGGGAAGCTTCGAGAGTTATAGGAAACTTGCTTTGATGCATCGGATTCCAGCTACTGGACCTCCAGGGCACCATTCATGATTCAACTGCAGTCCTTGCACATAAGTAGCCTTGGAGATTAAAGTTCCCAATGGCGACGTAAATTCTGGGTTATATTCACACTGGGAAGCTTCGAGAGTTATAGGAAACTTGCTTTGATGCATCGGATTCCAGCTACTGGGCCTCCAGGGCACCATTCATGATTCAACTGCAGTCCTTGCACATAAGTAGCCTTGGAGATTAAAGTTCCCAATGGCGACGTAAATTCTGGGTTATATTCACACTGGGAAGCTTCGAGAGTTATAGGAAACTTGCTTTGATGCATCGGATTCCAGCTACTGGACCTCCAGGGCACCATTCATGATTCAACTGCAGTCCTTGCACATAAGTAGCCTTGGAGATTAAAGTTCCCAATGGCGACGTAATTTCTGGGTTATATTCACACTGGGAAGCTTCGAGAGTTATAGGAAACTTGCCTTGATGCATCGGATTCCAGCTACTGGACCTCCAGGGCACCATTCATGATTCAACTGCAGTCCTTGCACATAAGTAGCCTTGGAGATTAAAGTTCCCAATGGCGACGTAATTTCTGGGTTATATTCACACTGGGAAGCTTCGAGAGTTATAGGAAACTTGCTTTCATGCATCGGATTCCAGCTACTGGACCTCCAGGGCACCATTCATGATTCAACTGCAGTCCTTGCACATAAGTAGCCTTGGAGATTAAAGTTCCCAATGGCGACGTAATATCTGGGTTATATTCACACTGGGAAGCTTCGAGAGTTATAGGAAACTTGCTTTGATGCATCGGATTCCAGCTACTGGACCTCCAGGGCACCATTCATGATTCAACTGCAGTCCTTGCACATAAGTAGCCTTGGAGATTAAAGTTCCCAATGGCGACGTAATTTCTGGGTTATATTCACACTGGGAAGCTTCGAGAGTTATAGGAAACTTGCTTTGATGCATCGGATTCCAGCTACTGGACCTCCAGGGCACCATTCATGATTCAACTGCAGTCCTTGCACATAAGTAGCCTTGGAGATTAAAGTTCCCAATGGCGACTTAATTTCTTGGTTATATTCACACTGGGAAGCTTCGAGAGTTATAGGAAACTTGCTTTGATGCATCGGATTCCAGCTACTGGACCTCCAGGGCACCATTCATGATTCAACTGCAGTCCTTGCACATAAGTAGCCTTGGAGATTAAAGTTCCCAATGGCGACGTAATTTCTGGGATATATTCACACTGGGAAGCTTCGAGAGTTATAGGAAACTTGCTTTGATGCATCGGATTCCAGCTACTGGACCTCCAGGGCACCATTCATGATTCAACTGCAGTCCTTGCACATAAGTAGCCTTGGAGATTAAAGTTCCCAATGGTGACGTAATTTCTGGGTTATATTCACACTGGGAAGCTTCGAGAGTTATAGGAAACTTGCTTTGATGCATCGGATTCCAGCTACTGGACCTCCAGGGCACCATTCATGATTCAACTGCAGTCCTTGCACATAAGTAGCCTTGGAGATTAAAGTTCCCAATGGCGACGTAATATCTGGGTTATATTCACACTGGGAAGCTTCGAGAGTTATAGGAAACTTGCTTTGATGCATCGGATTCCAGCTACTGGGCCTCCAGTTCACCATTCATGATTCAACTGCAGTCCTTGCACATAAGTAGCCTTGGAGATTAAAGTTCCCAATGGCGACGTAATTTCTGGGTTATATTCACACTGGGAAGCTTCGAGAGTTATAGGAAACTTGCTTTGATGCATCGGATTCCAGCTACTGGACCTCAAGGACACCATTCATGATTCAACTGCAGTCCTTGCACATAAGTAGCCTTGGAGATTAAAGTTCCCAATGGCGACGTATTTTCTGGGTTATATTCACACTGGGAAGCTTCGAGAGTTATAGGAAACTTGCTTTGATGCATGGGATTCAAGCTACTGGACCTCCAGGGCACCATTCATGATTCAACTGCAGTCCTTGCACATAAGTAGCCTTGGAGATTAAAGTTCCCAATGGTGACGTAATTTCTGGGTTATATTCACACTGGGAAGCTTCGAGAGTTATAGGAAACATGCTTTGATGCATCGGATTCCAGCTACTGGACCTCCAGGGCACCATTCATGATTCAACTGCAGTCCTTGCACATAAGTAGCCTTGGAGATTAAAGTTCCCAATGGCGACGTAATTTCTGGGTTATATTCACACTGGGAAGCTTCGAGAGTTATAGGAAACTTGCTTTGATGCATCGGATTCCAGCTACTGGACCTCCAGGGCACCATTCATGATTCAACTGCAGTCCTTGCACATAAGTAGCCTTGGAGATTAAACTTCCCAATGGCGACGTATTTTCTGGGTTATATTCACACTGGGAAGCTTCGAGAGTTATAGGAAACTTGCTTTGATGCATCGGATTTTAGCTACTGGACCTCCAGGGCACCATTCATGATTCAACTGCAGTCCTTGCACATAAGTAGCCTTGGAGATTAAAGTTCCCAATGGCGACGTAATTTCTGGGTTATATTCACACTGGGAAGCTTAGAGAGTTATAGGAAACTTGCTTTGATGCATCGGATTCCAGCTACTGGACCTCCAGGGCACCATTCATGATTCAACTGCAGTCCTTGCACATAAGTAGCCTTGGAGATTAAAGTTCCCAATGGCGACGTAATTTCTGGGTTATATTCACACTGGGAAGCTTCGAGAGTTATAGGAAACTTGCTTTGATGCATCGGATTCCAGCTACTGGACCTCCAGGGCACCATTCATGATTCACCTGCAGTCCTTGAACATAAGTAGCCTTGGAGATTAAAGTTCCCAATGGCGACGTAATTTCTGGGTTATATTCACACTGGGAAGCTTCGAGAGTTATAGGAAAGATGCTTTGATACATCGGATTCCAGCTACTGGACCTCCAGGGCACCATTCATGATTCAACTGCAGTCCTTGCACATAAGTAGCCTTGGAGATTAAAGTTCCCAATGGCGACGTAATTTCTTGGTTATATTCACACTGGGAAGCTTCGAGAGTTATAGGAAACTTGCTTTGATGCATCGGATTCCAGCTACTGGACCTCCAGGGCACCATTTATGATTCAACTGCAGTCCTTGCACATAAGTAGACTTCGAGATTAAAGTTCCCAATGACGACGTAATTTCTGGGTTATATTCACACTGGGAAGCTTCGATAGTTATAGGAAACTTGCTTTGATGCATCGGATTCCAGCTACTGGACCTCCAGGGCACCATTCATGATTCAACTGCAGTCCTTGCACATAAGTAGCCTTGGAGATTAAAGTTCCCAATGGCGACGTAATTTCTGGGTTATATTCACACTGGGAAGCTTCGAGAGTTATAGGAAACTTGCTTTGATGCATCGGATTCCAGCTACTGGACCTCCAGGGCACCATTCATGATTCAACTGCAGTCCTTGAACATAAGTAGCCTTGCAGATTAAAGTTCCCAATGGCGACGTAATTTCTGGGTTATATTCACACTGGGAAGCTTCGAGAGTTATAGGAAACTTGCTTTGATGCATCGGATTCCAGCTACTGGACCTCCAGGGCACCATTCATGATTCAACTGCAGTCCTTGCACATAAGTAACCTTGGAGATTAAAGTTCCCAATGGCGACGTAATTTCTGGGTTATATTCACACTGGGAAGCTTCGAGAGTTATAGGAAACTTGCTTTGATGCATCGGATTCCAGCTACTGGACCTCCAGGGCACCATTCATGATTCAACTGCAGTCCTTGCACATAAGTAGCCTTGGAGATTAAAGTTCCCAATGGCGACGTAATTTCTGGGTTATATTCACACTGGGAAGCTTCGAGAGTTATAGGAAACTTGCTTTGATGCATCGGATTCCAGCTACTGGACCTCCAGGGCACCATTCATGATTCAACTGCAGTCCTTGCACATAAGTAGCCTTGGAGATTAAAGTTCCCAATGGCGACGTAGTATCTGGGTTATATTCACACTGGGAAGCTTCGAGAGTTATAGGAAACTTGCTTTGATGCATCGGATTCCAGCTACTGGACCTCCAGGGCACCATTCATGATTCAACTGCAGTCCTTGCACATAAGTAGCCTTGGAGATTAAAGTTCCCAATGGCGACGTAATTTCTGGGTTATATTCACACTGGGAAGCTTCGAGAGTTATAGGAAACTTGCTTTGATGCATCGGATTCCAGCTACTGGACCTCCAGGGCACCATTCATGATTCACCTGCAGTCCTTGAACATAAGTAGCCTTGGAGATTAAAGTTCCCAATGGCGACGTAATTTCTGGGTTATATTCACACTGGGAAGCTTCGAGAGTTATAGGAAACTTGCTTTAATGCATCGGATTCCAGCTACTGGACCACCAGGGCACCATTCATGATTCAACTGCAGTCCTTGCACATAAGTAGCCTTGGAGATTAAAGTTCCCAATGGCGACGTAATTTCTGGGTTATATTCACACTGGGAAGCTTCGAGAGTTATAGGAAACTTCCTTTGATGCATGGGATTCCAGCTACTGGACCTCCAGGGCACCATTCATGATTCAACTGCAGTCCTTGCACATAAGTAGCCTTGGAGACTAAAGTTCCCAATGGCGACGTAATTTCTGGGTTATATTCACACTGGGAAGCTTCGAGAGTTATAGGAAAGATGCTTTGATACATCGGATTCCAGCTACTGGACCTCCAGGGCACCATTCATGATTCAACTGCAGTCCTTGCACATAAGTAGCCTTGGAGATTAAAGTTCCCAATGGCGACGTAATTTCTTGGTTATATTCACACTGGGAAGCTTCGAGAGTTATAGGAAACTTGCTTTGATGCATCGGATTCCAGCTACTGGACCTCCAGGGCACCATTTATGATTCAACTGCAGTCCTTGCACATAAGTAGACTTGGAGATTAAAGTTCCCAATGACGACGTAATTTCTGGGTTATATTCACACTGGGAAGCTTCGATAGTTATAGGAAACTTGCTTTGATGCATCGGATTCCAGCTACTGGACCTCCAGGGCACCATTCATGATTCAACTGCAGTCCTTGCACATAAGTAGCCTTGGAGATTAAAGTTCCCAATGGCGACGTAATTTCTGGGTTATATTCACACTGGGAAGCTTCGAGAGTTATAGGAAACTTGCTTTGATGCATCGGATTCCAGCTACTGGACCTCCAGGGCACCATTCATGATTCAACTGCAGTCCTTGAACATAAGTAGCCTTGCAGATTAAAGTTCCCAATGGCGACGTAATTTCTGGGTTATATTCACACTGGGAAGCTTCGAGAGTTATAGGAAACTTGCTTTGATGCATCGGATTCCAGCTACTGGACCTCCAGGGCACCATTCATGATTCAACTGCAGTCCTTGCACATAAGTAACCTTGGAGATTAAAGTTCCCAATGGCGACGTAATTTCTGGGTTATATTCACACTGGGAAGCTTCGAGAGTTATAGGAAACTTGCTTTGATGCATCGGATTCCAGCTACTGGACCTCCAGGGCACCATTCATGATTCAACTGCAGTCCTTGCACATAAGTAGCCTTGGAGATTAAAGTTCCCAATGGCGACGTAATTTCTGGGTTATATTCACACTGGGAAGCTTCGAGAGTTATAGGAAACTTGCTTTGATGCATCGGATTCCAGCTACTGGACCTCCAGGGCACCATTCATGATTCAACTGCAGTCCTTGCACATAAGTAGCCTTGGAGATTAAACTTCCCAATGGCGACGTAATATCTGGGTTATATTCACACTGGGAAGCTTCGAGAGTTATAGGAAACTTGCTTTGATGCATCGGATTCCAGCTACTGGACCTCCAGGGCACCATTCATGATTCAACTGCAGTCCTTGCACATAAGTAGCCTTGGAGATTAAAGTTCCCAATGGCGACGTAATTTCTGGGTTATATTCACACTGGGAAGCTTCGAGAGTTATAGGAAACTTGCTTTGATGCATCGGATTCCAGCTACTGGACCTCCAGGGCACCATTCATGATTCACCTGCAGTCCTTGAACATAAGTAGCCTTGGAGATTAAAGTTCCCAATGGCGACGTAATTTCTGGGTTATATTCACACTGGGAAGGTTCGAGAGTTATAGGAAACTTGCTTTAATGCATCGGATTCCAGCTACTGGACCACCAGGGCACCATTCATGATTCAACTGCAGTCCTTGCACATAAGTAGCCTTGGAGATTAAACTTCCCAATGGCGACGTAATTTCTGGGTTATATTCACACTGGGAAGCTTCGAGAGTTACAGAAAACTTGCTTTGATGCATCGGATTCCAGCTACTGGACCTCCAGGGCACCATTCATGATTCAACTGCAGTCCTTGCACATAAGTAGCCTTGGAGATTAAAGTTCCCAATGGCGACGTAATTTCTGGGTTATATTCACACTGGGAAGCTTCGAGAGTTATAGGAAACTTGCTTTGATGCATCGGATTCCAGCTACTGGACCTCCAGGACACCATTCATGATTCAACTGCAGTCCTTGCACATAAGTAGCCTTGGAGATTAAAGTTCCCAATGGCGACGTAATATCTGGGTTATATTCACACTGGGAAGCTTCGAGAGATATAGGAAACTTGCTTTGATGCATCGGATTCCAGCTACTGGTCCTCCAGGGCACCATTCATGATGCAACTGCAGTCCTTGCACATAAGTAGCCTTGGAGATTAAAGTTCCCAATGGCGACGTAATTTCTGGGTTATATTCACACTGGGAAGCTTCGAGAGTTATAGGAAACTTGCTTTGATGCATCGGATTCCAGCTACTGGACCTCCAGGGCACCATTCATGATTCAACTGCAGTCCTTGCACATAAGTAGCCTTAGAGATTAAAGTTCCCAATGGCGACGTAATTTCTTGGTTATATTCACACTGGGAAGCTTCGAGAGTTATAGGAAACTTGCTTTGATGCATCGGATTCCAGCTACTGGACCTCCAGGGCACCATTCACGATTCAACTGCAGTCCTTGCACATAAGTAGCCTTGGAGATTAAAGTTCCCAATGGCGACGTAATTTCTGGGTTATATTCACACTGGGAAGCTTCGAGAGTTATAGGAAACATGCTTTGATGCATCGGATTCCAGCTACTGGACCTCCAGGGCACCATTCATGATTCAACTGCAGTCCTTGCACATAAGTAGCCTTGGAGATTAAAGTTCCCAATGGCGACGTAATTTCTGGGTTATATTCACACTGGGAAGCTTCGAGAGTTATAGGAAACTTGCTTTGATGCATCGGATTCCAGCTACTGGACCTCCAGGGCACCATTCATGATTCAACTGCAGTCCTTGCACATAAGTAGCCTTGGAGACTAAAGTTCCCAATGGCGATGTAATTTCTGGGTTATATTCACACTGGGAAGCTTCGAGAGTTATAGACAACATGCTTTGATACATCGGATTCCAGCTACTGGACCTCCAGGGCACCATTCATGATTCAACTGCAGTCCTTGCACATAAGTAGCCTTGGAGATTAAAGTTCCCAATGGCGACGTAATTTCTGGGTTATATTCACACTGGGAAGCTTCGAGAGTTATAGGAAACTTGCTTTGATGCATCGGATTCCAGCTACTGGACCTCCAGGGCACCATTCATGATTCAACTGCAGTCCTTGCACATAAGTAGCCTTGGAGATTAAAGTTCCCAATGGCGACGTAATTTCTGGGTTATATTCACACTGGGAAGCTTCGAGAGTTATAGGAAACTTTCTTTGATGCATCGGATTCCAGCTACTGGACCTCCAGGGCACCATTCATGATTCAACTGCAGTCCTTGAACATAAGTAGCCTTGCAGATTAAAGTTCCCAATGGCGACGTAATTTCTGGGTTATATTCACACTGGGAAGCTTCGAGAGTTATAGGAAACTTGCTTTGATGCATCGGATTCCAGCTACTGGACCTGCAGGGCACCATTCATGATTCAACTGCAGTCCTTGCACATAAGTAACCTTGGAGATTAAAGTTCCCAATGGCGACGTAATTTCTGGGTTATATTCACACTGGGAAGCTTCGAGAGTTATAGGAAACTTGCTTTGATGCATCGGATTCCAGCTACTGGACCTCCAGGGCACCATTCATGATTCAACTGCAGTCCTTGCACATAAGTAGCCTTGGAGATTAAAGTTCCCAATGACGACGTAATTTCTGGGTTATATTCACACTGGGAAGCTTCGAGAGTTATAGGAAACTTGCTTTGATGCATCGGATTCCAGCTACTGGACCTCCAGGGCACCATTCATGATTCAACTGCAGTCCTTGCACATAAGTAGCCTTGGAGATTAAAGTTCCCAATGGCGACGTAATATCTGGGTTATATTCACACTGGGAAGCTTCGAGAGTTATAGGAAACTTGCTTTGATGCATCGGATTCCAGCTACTGGACCTCCAGGGCACCATTCATGATTCAACTGCAGTCCTTGCACATAAGTAGCCTTGGAGATTAAAGTTCCCAATGGCGACGTAATTTCTGGGTTATATTCACACTGGGAAGCTTCGAGAGTTATAGGAAACTTGCTTTGATGCATCGGATTCCAGCTACTGGACCTCCAGGGCACCATTCATGATTCACCTGCAGTCCTTGAACATAAGTAGCCTTGGAGATTAAAGTTCCCAATGGCGACGTAATTTCTGGGTTATATTCACACTGGGAAGGTTCGAGAGTTATAGAAAACTTGCTTTGATGCATCGGATTCCAGCTACTGGACCTCCAGGGCACCTTTCATGATTCAACTGCAGCCCTTGCACATAAGTAGCCTTGGAGATTAAAGTTCCCAATGGCGACGTAATTTCTGGCTTATATTCACACTGGGAAGCTTCGAGAGTTATAGGAAACTTGCTTTGATGCATCGGATTCCAGCTACTGGACCTCCAGGACACCATTCATGATTCAACTGCAGTCCTTGCACATAAGTAGCCTTGGAGATTAAAGTTCCCAATGGCGACGTAATATCTGGGTTATATTCACACTGGGAAGCTTCGAGAGATATAGGAAACTTGCTTTGATGCATCGGATTCCAGCTACTGGTCCTCCAGGGCACCATTCATTATTCAACTGCAGTCCTTTCACATAAGTAGCCTTGGAGATTAAAGTTCCCAATGGCGACGTAATTTCTGGGTTATATTCACACTGGGAAGCTTCGAGAGTTATAGGAACCTTGCTTTGATGCATCGGATTCCAGCTACTGGACCTCCAGGGCACCATTCATGATTCAACTGCAGTCCTTGCACATAAGTAGCCTTGGAGATTAAAGTTCCCAATGGCGACGTAATTTCTGGGTTATATTCACACTGGGAAGCTTCGAGAGTTATAGGAAACTTGCTTTGATGCATCGGATTCCAGCTACTGGTCCTCCAGGGCACCATTCATGATTCAACTGCAGTCCTTGCACATAAGTAGCCTTGGAGATTTATGTTCCCAATGGCGACGTAATTTCTGGGTTATATTCACACTGGGAAGCTTCGAGAGTTATTGGAAACTTGCTTTGATGCATCGGATTCCAGCTACTGGACCTCCAGGGCACCATTCATGATTCAACTGCAGTCCTTGCACATAAGTAGCCTTGGAGATTAAAGTTCCCAATAACGACGTAATTTCTGGGTTATATTCACACTGGGAAGCTTCGAGAGTTATAGGAAACTTGCTTTGATGCATCGGATTCCAGCTACTGGACCTCCAGGGCACCATTCATGATGCAACTGCAGTCCTTGCACATAAGTAGCCTTGGAGATTAAAGTTCCCAATGGCGACGTAATTTCTGGGTTGTATTCACACTGGGAAGCTTCGAGAGTTATAGGAAACTTGCTTTGATGCATCGGATTCCAGCTACTGGACCTCCAGGGCACAATTCATGATTCAACTGCAGTCCTTCCACATAAGTAGCCTTGGAGATTAAAGTTCCCAATGGCGACGTAATTTCTGGGTTATATTCACACTGGGAAGCTTCGAGAGTTATAGGAAACTTGCTTTGATGCATCGGATTCCAGCTACTGGACCTCCAGGGCACCATTCATGATTCAACTGCAGTCCTTGCACATAAGTAGCCTTGGAGATTAAAGTTCCCAATGGCGACGTAATTTCTGGGTTATATTCACACTGGGAAGCTTCGAGAGTTATAGGAAACTTGCTTTGATGCATCGGATTCCAGCTACTGGACCTCCAGGGCACCATTCATGATTCAACTGCAGTCCTTGCACATAAGTAGCCTTGGAGATTAAAGTTCCCAATGGCGACGTAATATCTGGCTTATATTCACACTGGGAAGCTTCGAGAGTTATAGGAAACTAGCTTTGATGCATCGGATTCCAGCTACTGGACCTCCAGGGCACCATTCATGATTCAACTGCAGTCCTTGCACATAAGTAGCCTTGGAGATTAAACTTCCCATTGGCGACGTAATTTCTGGGTTATATTCACACTGGGAAGCTTCGAGAGTTATAGGAAACTTGCTTTGATGCATCGGATTCCAGCTACTGGACCTCCAGGGCACCATTCATGATTCAACTGCAGTCCTTGCACATAAGTAGCCTTGGAGATTAAAGTTCCCAATGGCGACGTAATTTCTGGGTTATATTCACACTGGGAAGCTTCGAGAGTTATAGGAAACTTGCTTTGATGCATCGGATTCCAGCTGCTGGACCTCCAGGGCACCATTCATGACTCAACTGCAGTCCTTGCACATAAGTAGCCTTGGAGATTAAACTTCCCAATGGCGACGTAATTTCTGGGTTATTTTCACACTGGGAAGCTTCGAGAGTTATAGGAAACTTGCTTTGATGCATCGGATTCCAGCTACTGGACCTCCAGGGCACCATTCATGATTCAACTGCTGTCCATGCACATAAGTAGCCTTGGAGATTAAAGTTCAAAATCGCGACGTAATTTCTGGGTTATATTCACACTGGGAAGCTTCGAGAGTTATAGGAAACTTGCTTTGATGCATCGGATTCCAGCTACTGGACCTCCAGGGCACCATTCATGATTCAACTGCAGTCCTTGCACATAAGTAGCCTTGGAGATTAAAGTTCCCAATGGCGACGTAATTTCTGGGTTATATTCACACTGGGAAGCTTCGAGAGTTATAGGAAACTTGCTTTGATGCATCGGATTCCAGCTACTGGACCTCCAGGGCACCATTCATGATTCAACTGCAGTCCTTGCACATAAGTAGCCTTGGAGATTAAAGTTCCCAATGGCGACGTAATTTCTGGGTTGTATTCACACTGGGAAGCTTCGAGAGTTATAGGAAACTTGCTTTGATGCATCGGATTCCAGCTACTGGACCTCCAGGGCACCATTCATGAATCAACTGCAGTCCTTGCACATAAGTAGCCTTGGAGATTAAAGTTCCCAATGGCGACGTAATTTCTGGGTTATATTCACACTGGGAAGCTTCGAGAGTTATAGGAAACTTGCTTTGATGCATCTGATTCCAGCTACTGGACCTCCAGGGCACCATTCATGATTCAACTGCAGTCCTTGCACATAAGTAGCCTTGGAGATTAAACTTCCCAATGGCGACGTAATTTCTGGGTTATATTCACACTGGGAAGCTTCGAGAGTTATAGGAAACTTGCTTTGATGCATCGGATTCCAGCTACTGGACCTCTAGGGCACCATTCATGATTCAACTGCAGTCCTTGCACATAAGTAGCCTTGGAGATTAAACTTCCCATTGGCGACGTAATTTCTGGGTTATATTCACACTGGGAAGCTTCGAGAGTTATAGGAAACTTGCTTTGATGCATCGGATTCCAGCTACTGGACCTCCAGGGCACCATTCATGATTCAACTGCAGTCCTTGCACATAAGTAGCCTTGGAGATTAAAGTTCCCAATGGCGACGTAATTTCTGGGTTATATTCACACTGGGAAGCTTCGAGAGTTCTAGGAAACTTGCTTTGATGCATCGGATTCCAGCTGCTGGACCTCCAGGGCACCATTCATGACTCAACTGCAGTCCTTGCACATAAGTAGCCTTGGAGATTAAACTTCCCAATGGCGACGTAATTTCTGGGTTATATTCACACTGGGAAGCTTCGAGAGTTATAGGAAACTTGCTTTGATGCATCGGATTCCAGCTACTGGACCTCCAGGGCACCATTCATGATTCAACTGCAGTCCTTGCACATAAGTAGCCTTGGAGATTAAACTTCCCAATGGCGACGTAATTTCTGGGTTATATTCACACTGGGAAGCTTCGAGAGTTATAGGAAACTTGCTTTGATGCATCGTATTCCAGCTGCTGGACCTCCAGGGCACCATTCATGACTCAACTGCAGTCCTTGCACATAAGTAGCCTTGGAGATTAAAGTTCCCAATGGCGACGTAATTTCTGGGTTATATTCACACTGGGAAGCTTCGAGAGTTATAGGAAACTTGCTTTGATGCATCGGATTCCAGCTACTGGACCTCCAGGGCACCATTCATGATTCAACTGCAGTCCTTGCACATAAGTAGCCTTGGAGATTAAAGTTCCCAATGGCGACGTAATTTCTGGGTTGTATTCACACTGGGAAGCTTCGAGAGTTATAGGAAACTTGCTTTGATGCATCGGATTCCAGCTACTGGACCTCCAGGGCACCATTCATGAATCAACTGCAGTCCTTGCACATAAGTAGCCTTGGAGATTAAAGTTCCCAATGGCGACGTAATTTCTGGGTTATATTCACACTGGGAAGCTTCGAGAGTTATAGGAAACTTGCTTTGATGCATCTGATTCCAGCTACTGGACCTCCAGGGCACCATTCATGATTCAACTGCAGTCCTTGCACATAAGTAGCCTTGGAGATTAAACTTCCCAATGGCGACGTAATTTCTGGGTTATATTCACACTGGGAAGCTTCGAGAGTTATAGGAAAGTTGCTTTGATGCATCGGATTCCAGCTACTGGACCTCTAGGGCACCATTCATGATTCAACTGCAGTCCTTGCACATAAGTAGCCTTGGAGATTAAAGTTCCCAATGGCGACGTAATTTCTGTGTTATATTCACACTGGGAAGCTTCGAGAGTTATAGGAAACTTGCTTTGATGCATCGGATTCCAGCTACTGGACCTCCAGGGCACCATTCATGATTCAACTGCAGTCCTTGCACATAAGTAGCCTTGGAGATTAAAGTTCCCAATGGCGACGTAATTTCTGGGTTATATTCACACTGGGAAGCTTCGAGAGTTATAGGAAACTTGCTTTGATGCATCGGATTCCAGCTACTGGACCTCCAGGGCACCATTCATGATTCAACTGCAGTCCTTGCACATAAGTAGCCTTGGAGATTAAAGTTCCCAATGGCGACGTAATTTCTGGGTTATATTCACACTGGGAAGCTTCGAGAGTTATAGGAAACTTGCTTTGATGCATCGGATTCCAGCTACTGGACCTCCAGGGCACCATTCATGATTCAACTGCAGTCCTTGCCCATAAGTTGCCTTGGAGATTAAAGTTCCCAATGGCGACGTAATTTCTGGGTTATATTCACACTGGGAAGCTTCGAGAGTTATAGGAAACTTGCTTTGATGCATCGGATTCCAGCTACTGGACCTCCAGGGCACCATTCATGATTCAACTGCAGTCCCTGCACATAAGTAGCCTTGGAGATTAAAGTTCCCAATGGCGACGTAATTTCTGGGTTATATTCACACTGGGAAGGTTCGAGAGTTATAGGAAACTTGCTTTGATGCATCGGATTCCAGCTACTGGACCTCCAGGGCACCATTCATGATTCAACTGCAGTCCCTGCACATAAGTAGCCTTGGAGATTAAAGTTCCCAATGGCGACGTAATTTCTGGGTTATATTCACACTGGGAAGGTTCGAGAGTTATAGGAAACTTGCTTTGATGCATCGGATTCCAGCTACTGGACCTCCAGGGCACCATTTATGATTCAACTGCAGTCCTTGCACATAAGTAGCCTTGGAGATTAAAGTTCCCAATGGCGACGTAATTTCTGGGTTATATTCACACTGGGAAGCTTCGAGAGTTATAGGAAACTTGCTTTGATGCATCGGATTCCAGCTACTGGGCCTCCAGGGCACCATTCATGATTCAACTGCAGTCCTTGCACATAAGTAGCCTTGGAGATTAAAGTTCCCAATGGCGACGTAATTTCTGGGTTATGTTCACACTGGGAAGCTTCGAGAGTTATAGGAAACTTGCTTTGATGCATCGGATTCCAGCTGCTGGACCTCCAGGGCACCATTCATGACTCAACTGCAGTCCTTGCACATAAGTAGCCTTGGAGATTAAACTTCCCAATGGCGACGTAATTTCTGGGTTATATTCACACTGGGAAGCTTCGAGAGTTATAGGAAACTTGCTTTGATGCATCGGATTCCAGCTACTGGACCTCCCGGGCACCATTCATGATTCAACTGCAGTCCTTGCACATAAGTAGCCTTGGAGATTAAACTTCCCAATGGCGACGTAATTTCTGGGTTATATTCACACTGGGAAGCTTCGAGAGTTATAGGAAACTTGCTTTGATGCATCGTATTCCAGCTGCTGGACCTCCAGGGCACCATTCATGACTCAACTGCAGTCCTTGCACATAAGTAGCCTTGGAGATTAAAGTTCCCAATGGCGACGTAATTTCTGGGTTATATTCACACTGGGAAGCTTCGAGAGTTATAGGAATCTTGCTTTGATGCATCGGATTCCAGCTACTGGACCTCCAGGGCACCATTCATGATTCAACTGCAGTCCTTGCACATAAGTAGCCTGGGAGATTAAAGTTCCCAATGGCGACGTAATTTCTGGGTTGTATTCACACTGGGAAGCTTCGAGAGTTATAGGAAACTTGCTTTGATGCATCGGATTCCAGCTACTGGACCTCCAGGGCACCATTCATGAATCAACTGCAGTCCTTGCACATAAGTAGCCTTGGAGATTAAAGTTCCCAATGGCGACGTAATTTCTGGGTTATATTCACACTGGGAAGCTTCGAGAGTTATAGGAAACTTGCTTTGATGCATCTGATTCCAGCTACTGGACCTCCAGGGCACCATTCATGATTCAACTGCAGTCCTTGCACATAAGTAGCCTTGGAGATTAAACTTCCCAATGGCGACGTAATTTCTGGGTTATATTCACACTGGGAAGCTTCGAGAGTTATAGGAAACTTGCTTTGATGCATCGGATTCCAGCTACTGGACCTCTAGGGCACCATTCATGTTTCAACTGCAGTCCTTGCACATAAGTAGCCTTGGAGATTAAAGTTCCCAATGGCGACGTAATTTCTGTGTTATATTCACACTGAGAAGCTTCGAGAGTTATAGGAAACTTGCTTTGATGCATCGGATTCCAGCTACTGGACCTCCAGGGCACCATTCATGATTCAACTGCAGTCCTTGCACATAAGTAGCCTTGGAGATTAAAGTTCCCAATGGCGACGTAATTTCTGGGTTATATTCACACTGGGAAGCTTCGAGAGTTATAGGAAACTTGCTTTGATGCATCGGATTCCAGCTACTGGACCTCCAGGGCACCATTCATGATTCAACTGCAGTCCTTCCACATAAGTAGCCTTGGAGATTAAACTTCCCAATGGCGACGTAATTTCTGGGTTATATTCACACTGGGAAGCTTCGAGAGTTATAGGAAACTTGCTTTGATGCATCGTATACCAGCTGCTGGACCTCCAGGGCACCATTCATGACTCAACTGCAGTCCTTGCACATAAGTAGCCTTGGAGATTAAAGTTCCCAATGGCGACGTAATTTCTGGGTTATATTCACACTGGGAAGCTTCGAGAGTTATAGGAAACTTGCTTTGATGCATCGGATTCCAGCTACTGGACCTCCAGGGCACCATTCATGATTCAACTGCAGTCCTTGCACATAAGTAGCCTTGGAGATTAAAGTTCCCAATGGCGACGTAATATCTGGGTTATATTCACACTGGGAAGCTTCGAGAGTTATAGGAAACTTGCTTTGATGCATCGGATTCCAGCTACTGGACCTCCAGGGCACCATTTATGATTCAACTGCAGTCCTTGCACATAAGTAGCCTTGGAGATTAAAGTTCCCAATGACGACGTAATTTCTGGGTTATATTCACACTGGGAAGCTTCGATAGTTGTAGGAAACTTGCTTTGATGCATCGGATTCCAGCTACTGGACCTCCAGGGCACCATTCATGATTCAACTGCAGTCCTTGCACATAAGTAGCCTTGGAGATTAAAGTTCCCAATGGCGACGTAATTTCTGGGTTATATTCACACTGGGAAGCTTCGAGAGTTATAGGAAACTTGCTTTGATGCATCGGATTCCAGCTACTGGACCTCCAGGGCACCATTCATGATTCAACTGCAGTCCTTGCACATAAGTAGCCTTGGAGATTAAAGTTCCGAATGGCGACGTAATTTCTGGGTTATATTCACACTGGGAAGCTTCGAGAGTTATAGGAAACTTGCTTTGATGCATCTGATTCCAGCTACTGGACCTCCAGGGCACCATTCATGATTCAACTGCAGTCCTTGCACATAAGTAGCCTTGGAGATTAAACTTCCCATTGGCGACGTAATTTCTGGGTTACATTCACACTGGGAAGCTTCGAGAGTTATAGGAAACTTGCTTTGATGCATCGGATTCCAGCTACTGGACCTCCAGGGCACCATTCATGATTCAACTGCTGTCCTTGCACATAAGTAGCCTTGGAGATTAAAGTTCCCAATCGCGACGTAATTTCTGGGTTATATTCACACTGGGAAGCTTCGAGAGTTATAGGAAACTTGCTTTGATGCATCGGATTCCAGCTACTGGACCTCCAGGGCACCATTCATGATTCAACTGCAGTCCTTGCACATAAGTAGCCTTGGAGATTAAAGTTCCCAATGGCGACGTAATTTCTGGGTTATATTCACACTGGGAAGCTTCGAGAGTTATAGGAAACTTGCTTTGATGCATCGGATTCCAGCTACTGGACCTCCAGGGCACCATTCATGATTCAACTGCAGTCCTTGCACATAAGTAGCCTTGGAGATTAAAGTTCCCAATGGCGACGTAATTTCTGGGTTGTATTCACACTGGGAAGCTTCGAGAGTTATAGGAAACTTGCTTTGATGCATCGGATTCCAGCTACTGGACCTCCAGGGCACCATTCATGAATCAACTGCAGTCCTTGCACATAAGTAGCCTTGGAGATTAAAGTTCCCAATGGCGACGTAATTTCTGGGTTATATTCACACTGGGAAGCTTCGAGAGTTATAGGAAACTTGCTTTGATGCGGCTGATTCCAGCTACTGGACCTCCAGGGCACCATTCATGATTCAACTGCAGTCCTTGCACATAAGTAGCCTTGGAGATTAAACTTCCCAATGGCGACGTAATTTCTGGGTTATATTCACACTGGGAAGCTTCGAGAGTTATAGGAAACTTGCTTTGATGCATCGGATTCCAGCTACTGGACCTCTAGGGCACCATTCATGATTCAACTGCAGTCCTTGCACATAAGTAGCCTTGGAGATTAAACTTCCCATTGGCGACGTAATTTCTGGGTTATATTCACACTGGGAAGCTTCGAGAGTTATAGGAAACTTGCTTTGATGCATCGGATTCCAGCTACTGGACCTCCAGGGCACCATTCATGATTCAACTGCAGTCCTTGCACATAAGTAGACTTGGAGATTAAAGTTCCCAATGGCGACGTAATTTCTGGGTTATATTCACACTGGGAAGCTTCGAGAGTTATAGGAAACTTGCTTTGATGCATCGGATTCCAGCTGCTGGACCTCCAGGGCACCATTCATGACTCAACTGCAGTCCTTGCACATAAGTAGCCTTGGAGATTAAACTTCCCAATGGCGACGTAATTTCTGGGTTATATTCACACTGGGAAGCTTCGAGAGTTATAGGAAACTTGCTTTGATGCATCGGATTCCAGCTACTGGACCTCCAGGGCACCATTCATGATTCAACTGCAGTCCTTGCACATAAGTAGCCTTGGAGATTAAACTTCCCAATGGCGACGTAATTTCTGGGTTATATTCACACTGGGAAGCTTCGAGAGTTATAGGAAACTTGCTTTGATGTATCGTATTCCAGCTGCTGGACCTCCAGGGCACCATTCATGACTCAACTGCAGTCCTTGCACATAAGTAGCCTTGGAGATTAAAGTTCCCAATGGCGACGTAATTTCTGGGTTATATTCACACTGGGAAGCTTCGAGAGTTATAGGAAACTTGCTTTGATGCATCGGATTCCAGCTACTGGACCTCCAGGGCACCATTCATGATTCAACTGCAGTCCTTGCACATAAGTAGCCTTGGAGATTAAAGTTCCCAATGGCGACGTAATTTCTGGGTTGTATTCACACTGGGAAGCTTCGAGAGTTATAGGAAACTTGCTTTGATGCATCGGATTCCAGCTACTGGACCTCCAGGGCACCATTCATGAATCAACTGCAGTCCTTGCACATAAGTAGCCTTGGAGATTAAAGTTCCCAATGGCGACGTAATTTCTGGGTTATATTCACACTGGGAAGCTTCGAGAGTTATAGGAAACTTGCTTTGATGCATCTGATTCCAGCTACTGGACCTCCAGGGCACCATTCATGATTCAACTGCAGTCCTTGCACATAAGTAGCCTTGGAGATTAAACTTCCCAATGGCGACGTAATTTCTGGGTTATATTCACACTGGGAAGCTTCGAGAGTTATAGGAAACTTGCTTTGATGCATCGGATTCCAGCTACTGGACCTCCAGGGCACCATTCATGATTCAACTGCAGTCCTTGCACATAAGTAGCCTTGGAGATTAAACTTCCCAATGGCGACGTAATTTCTGTGTTATATTCACACTGGGAAGCTTCGAGAGTTATAGGAAACTTGCTTTGATGCATCGGATTCCAGCTACTGGACCTCCAGGGCACCATTCATGATTCAACTGCAGTCCTTGCACATAAGTAGCCTTGGAGATTAAAGTTCCCAATGGCGACGTAATTTCTGGGTTATATTCACACTGGGAAGCTTCGAGAGTTATAGGAAACTTGCTTTGATGCATCGGATTCCAGCTACTGGACCTCCAGGGCACCATTCATGATTCAACTGCAGTCCTTGCACATAAGTAGCCTTGGAGATTAAACTTCCCAATGGCGACGTAATTTCTGGGTTATATTCACACTGGGAAGCTTCGAGAGTTATAGGAAACTTGCTTTGATGCATCGGATTCCAGCTACTGGACCTCCAGGGCACCATTCATGATTCAACGGCAGTCCTTGCACATAAGTAGCCTTGGAGATTAAAGTTCCCAATGGCGACGTAATTTCTGGGTTATATTCACACTGGGAAGCTTCGAGAGTTATAGGAAACTTGCTTTGATGCATCGGATTCCAGCTACTCGACCTCCGGGGCACCATTCATGATTCAACTGCAGTCCTTGCACATAAGTAGCCTTGGAGATTAAAGTTCCCAATGGCGACGTAATTTCTGGGTTATATTCACACTGGGAAGCTTCGAGAGTTATAGTAACTTGCTTTGATGCATCGGATTCCAGCTACTGGACCTCCAGGGCACCATTCATGATTCAACTGCAGTCCTTGCCCATAAGTTGCCTTGGAGATTAAAGTTCCCAATGGCGACGTAATTTCTGGGTTATATTCACACTGGGAAGCTTCGAGAGTTATAGGAAACTTGCTTTGATGCATCGGATTCCAGCTACTGGACCTCCAGGGCACCATTCATGATTCAACTGCAGTCCTTGCACATAAGTAGCCTTGGAGATTAAAGTTCCCAATGGCGACGTAATTTCTGGGTTATATTCACACTGGGAAGCTTCGAGAGTTATAGGAAACTTGCTTTGATGCATCGGATTCCAGCTACTGGACCTCCAGGGCACCATTCATGATTCAACTGCAGTCCTTGCACATAAGTAGCCTTGGAGATTAAAGTTCCCAATGGCGACGTAATTTCTGGGTTATATTCACACTGGGAAGCTTCGAGAGTTATAGGAAACTTGCTTTGATGCATCGGATTTCAGCTGCTGGACCTCCAGGGCACCATTCATGACTCAACTGCAGTCCTTGCACATAAGTAGCCTTGGAGATTAAACTTCCCAATGGCGACGTAATTTCTGGGTTATATTCACACTGGGAAGCTTCGAGAGTTATAGGAAACTTGCTTTGATGCATCGGATTCCAGCTACTGGACCTCTAGGGCACCATTCATGTTTCAACTGCAGTCCTTGCACATAAGTAGCCTTGGAGATTAAAGTTCCCAATGGCGACGTAATTTCTGTGTTATATTCACACTGGGAAGCTTCGAGGGTTATAGGAAACTTGCTTTGATGCATCGGATTCCAGCTACTGGACCTCCAGGGCACCATTCATGATTCAACTGCTGTCCTTGCACATAAGTAGCCTTGGAGATTAAAGTTCCCAATGGCGACGTAATTTCTGGGTTATATTCACACTGGGAAGCTTCGAGAGTTATAGGAAACTTGCTTTGATGCATCGGATTCCAGCTACTGGACCTCCAGGGCACCATTCATGATTCAACTGCAGTCCTTGCACATAAGTAGCCTTGGAGATTAAACTTCCCAATGGCGACGTAATTTCTGGGTTATATTCACACTGGGAAGCTTCGAGATAGGAAACTTGCTTTGATGCATCGTATACCAGCTACTGGACCTCCAGGGCACCATTCATGACTCAACTGCAGTCCTTGCACATAAGTAGCCTTGGAGATTAAAGTTCCCAATGGCGACGTAATTTCTGGGTTATATTCACACTGGGATGCTTCGAGAGTTATAGGAAACTTGCTTTGATGCATCGGATTCCAGCTACTGGACCTCCAGGGCACCATTCATGATTCAACTGCAGTCCTTGCACATAAGTAGCCTTGGAGATTAAAGTTCCCAATGGCGACGTAATATCTGGGTTATATTCACACTGGGAAGCTTCGAGAGTTATAGAAAACTTGCTTTGATGCATCGGATTCCAGCTACTGGACCTCCAGGGCACCATTTATGATTCAACTGCAGTCCTTGCACATAAGTAGCCTTGGAGATTAAAGTTCCCAATGACGACGTAATTTCTGGGTTATATTCACACTGGGAAGCTTCGATAGTTATAGGAAACTTGCTTTCATGCATCGGATTCCAGCTACTGGACCTCCAGGGCACCATTCATGATTCAACTGCAGTCCTTGCTCATAAGTAGCCTTGGAGATTAAAGTTCCCAATGGCGACGTAATATCTGGGTTATATTCACACAGGGAAGCTTCGAGAGTTATAGGAAACTTGCTTTGATGCATCGGATTCCAGCTACTGGACCTCCAGGGCACCATTCATGATTCAACTGCAGTCCTTGCACATAAGTAGCCTTGGAGATTAAAGTTCCCAATGGCGACGTAATTTCTGGGTTATATTCACACTGGGAAGCTTCGAGAGTTATAGGAAACTTGCTTTGATGCATCGGATTCCAGCTACTGGACCTCCAGGGCACCATTCATGATTCACCTGCAGTCCTTGAACGTAAGTAGCCTTGGAGATTAAAGTTCCCAATGGCGACGTAATTTCTGGGTTATATTCACACTGGGAAGGTTCGAGAGTTATAGGAAACTTGCTTTAATGCATCGGATTCCAGCTACTGGACCACCAGGGCACCATTCATGATTCAACTGCAGTCCTTGCACATAAGTAGCCTTGGAGATTAAACTTCCCAATGGCGACGTAATTTCTGGGTTATATTCACACTGGGAAACTTCGAGAGTTATAGAAAACTTGCTTTGATGCATCGGATTCCAGCTACTGGACCTCCAGGGCACCATTCATGATTCAACTGCAGTCCTTGCATATAAGTAGCCTTGGAGATTAAAGTTCCCAATGGCGACGTAATTTCTGGGTTATATTCACACTGGGAAGCTTCGAGAGTTATAGGAAACTTGCTCTGATGCATCGGATTCCAGCTACTGGACCTCCAGGACACCATTCATGATTCAACTGCAGTCCTTGCACATAAGTAGCCTTGGAGATTAAAGTTCCCAATGGCGACGTAATATCTGGGTTATATTCACACTGGGAAGCTTCGAGAGATATAGGAAACTTGCTTTGATGCATCGGATTCCAGCTACTGGTCCTCCAGGGCACCATTCATTATTCAACTGCAGTCCTTGCACATAAGTAGCCTTGGAGATTAAAGTTCCCAATGGCGACGTAATTTCTGGGTTATATTCACACTGGGAAGCTTCGATAGTTATAGGAAACTTGCTTTGATGCATCGGATTCCAGCTACTGGACCTCCAGGGCACCATTCATGATTCAACTGCAGTCCTTGCACATAAGTAGCCTTGGAGATTAAAGTTCCCAATGGCGACGTAATTTCTGGGTTATATTCACACTGGGAAGCTTCGAGAGTTATAGGAAACTTGCTTTGATGCATCGGATTCCAGCTACTGGTCCTCCAGGGCACCATTCATGATTCAACTGCAGTCCTTGCACATAAGTAGCCTTGGAGATTAATGTTCCCAATGGCGACGTAATTTCTGGGTTATATTCACACTGGGAAGCTTCGAGAGTTATTGGAAACTTGCTTTGATGCATCGGATTCCAGCTACTGGACCTCCAGGGCACCATTTATGATTCAACTGCAGTCCTTGCACATAAGTAGCCTTGGAGATTAAAGTTCCCAATGGCGACGTAATTTCTGGGTTATATTCACACTGGGAAGCTTCGAGAGTTATAGGAAACTTGCTTTGATGCATCGGATTCCAGCTACTGGACCTCCAGGGCACCATTCATGATTCAACTGCAGTCCTTGCACATAAGTAGCCTTGGAGATTAAAGTTCCCAATGGCGACGTAATTTCTGGGTTATATTCACACTGGGAAGCTTCGAGAGTTATAGGAAACTTGCTTTGATGCATCGGATTCCAGCTACTGGACCTCCAGGGCACCATTCATGATTCAACTGCAGTCCTTGCACATAAGTAGCCTTGGAGATTAAAGTTCCCAATGGCGACGTAATTTCTGGGTTATATTCACACTGGGAAGCTTAGAGAGTTATAGGAAACTTGCTTTGATGCATCGGATTCCAGCTACTGGACCTCCAGGGCACCATTCATGATTCAACTGCAGTCCTTGCACATAAGTAGCCTTGGAGATTAAACTTCCCAATGGCGACGTAATTTCTGGGTTATATTCACACTGGGAAGCTTCGAGAGTTATAGGAAACTTGCTTTGATGCATCGGATTCCAGCTACTGGACCTCCAGGGCACCATTCATGATTCAACTGCAGTCCTTGCACATAAGTAGCCTTGGAGATTAAAGTTCCCAATCGCGACGTAATTTCTGGGTTATATTCACACTGGGAAGCTTCGAGAGTTATAGGAAACTTGCTTTGATGCATCGGATTCCAGCTACTGGACCTCCAGGGCACCATTCATGATTCAACTGCAGTCCTTGCACATAAGTAGCCTTGGAGATTAAAGTTCCCAATGGCGACGTAATTTCTGGGTTATATTCACACTGGGAAGCTTCGAGAGTTATAGGAAACTTGCTTTGATGCATCGGATTCCAGCTACTGGACCTCCAGGGCACCATTCATGATTCAACTGCAGTCCTTGCACATAAGTAGCCTTGGAGATTAAAGTTCCCAATGGCGACGTAATTTCTGGGTTATATTCACACTGGGAAGCTTCGAGAGTTATAGGAAACTTGCTTTGATGCATCGGATTCCAGCTACTGGACCTCCAGGGCACCATTCATGATTCAACTGCAGTCCTTGCACATAAGTAGCCTTGGAGATTAAAGTTCCCAATGGCGACGTAATTTCTGGGTTATATTCACACTGGGAAGCTTCGAGAGTTATAGGAAACTTGCTTTGATGCATCGGATTCCAGCTACTGGACCTCCAGGGCACCATTCATGATTCAACTGCAGTCCTTGCACATAAGTAGCCTTGGAGATTAAACTTCCCAATGGCGACGTAATTTCTGGGTTATATTCACACTGGGAAGCTTCGAGAGTTATAGGAAACTTGCTTTGATGCATCGTATTCCAGCTGCTGGACCTCCAGGGCACCATTCATGACTCAACTGCAGTCCTTGCACATAAGTAGCCTTGGAGATTAAAGTTCCCAATGGCGACGTAATTTCTGGGTTATATTCACACTGGGAAGCTTCGAGAGTTATAGGAAACTTGCTTTGATGCATCTGATTCCAGCTACTGGACCTCCAGGGCACCATTCATGATTCAACTGCAGTCCTTGCACATAAGTAGCCTTGGAGATTAAAGTTCCCAATGGCGACGTAATTTCTGGGTTGTATTCACACTGGGAAGCTTCGAGAGTTATAGGAAACTTGCTTTGATGCATCGGATTCCAGCTACTGGAACTCCAGGGCACCATTCATGATTCAACTGCAGTCCTTGCACATAAGTAGCCTTGGAGATTAAAGTTCCCAAAGGCGACGTAATTTCTGGGTTATATTCACACTGGGAAGCTTCGAGAGTTATAGGAAACTTGCTTTGATGCATCGGATTCCAGCTACTGGACCTCCAGGGCACCATTCATGATTCAACTGCAGTCCTTGCACATAAGTAGCCTTGGAGATTAAACTTCCCAATGGCGACGTAATTTCTGGGTTATATTCACACTGGGAAGCTTCGAGAGTTATAGGAAACTTGCTTTGATGCATCGGATTCCAGCTACTGGACCTCTAGGGCACCATTCATGATTCAACTGCAGTCCTTGCACATAAGTAGCCTTGGAGATTAAACTTCCCATTGGCGACGTAATTTCTGGGTTATATTCACACTGGGAAGCTTCGAGAGTTATAGGAAACTTGCTTTGATGCATCGGATTCCAGCTACTGGACCTCCAGGGCACCATTCATGATTCAACTGCAGTCCTTGCACATAAGTAGCCTTGGAGATTAAAGTTCCCAATGGCGACGTAATTTCTGGGTTATATTCACACTGGGAAGCTTCGAGAGTTATAGGAAACTTGCTTTGATGCATCGGATTCCAGCTGCTGGACCTCCAGGGCACCATTCATGACTCAACTGCAGTCCTTGCACATAAGTAGCCTTGGAGATTAAACTTCCCAATGGCGACGTAATTTCTGGGTTATATTCACACTGGGAAGCTTCGAGAGTTATAGGAAACTTGCTTTGATGCATCGGATTCCAGCTACTGGACCTCCAGGGCACCATTCATGATTCAACTGCAGTCCTTGCACATAAGTAGCCTTGGAGATTAAACTTCCCAATGGCGACGTAATTTCTGGGTTATATTCACACTGGGAAGCTTCGAGAGTTATAGGAAACTTGCTTTGATGCATCGTATTCCAGCTGCTGGACCTCCAGGGCACCATTCATGACTCAACTGCAGTCCTTGCACATAAGTAGCCTTGGAGATTAAAGTTCCCAATGGCGACGTAATTTCTGGGTTATATTCACACTGGGAAGCTTCGAGAGTTATAGGAAACTTGCTTTGATGCATCGGATTCCAGCTACTGGACCTCCAGGGCACCATTCATGATTCAACTGCAGTCCTTGCACATAAGTAGCCTTGGAGATTAAAGTTCCCAATGGCGACGTAATTTCTGGGTTGTATTCACACTGGGAAGCTTCGAGAGTTATAGGAAACTTGCTTTGATGCATCGGATTCCAGCTACTGGACCTCCAGGGCACCATTCATGAATCAACTGCAGTCCTTGCACATAAGTAGCCTTGGAGATTAAAGTTCCCAATGGCGACGTAATTTCTGGGTTATATTCACACTGGGAAGCTTCGAGAGTTATAGGAAACTTGCTTTGATGCATCTGATTCCAGCTACTGGACCTCCAGGGCACCATTCATGATTCAACTGCAGTCCTTGCACATAAGTAGCCTTGGAGATTAAACTTCCCAATGGCGACGTAATTTCTGGGTTATATTCACACTGGGAAGCTTCGAGAGTTATAGGAAAGTTGCTTTGATGCATCGGATTCCAGCTACTGGACCTCTAGGGCACCATTCATGATTCAACTGCAGTCCTTGCACATAAGTAGCCTTGGAGATTAAAGTTCCCAATGGCGACGTAATTTCTGTGTTATATTCACACTGGGAAGCTTCGAGAGTTATAGGAAACTTGCTTTGATGCATCGGATTCCAGCTACTGGACCTCCAGGGCACCATTCATGATTCAACTGCAGTCCTTGCACATAAGTAGCCTTGGAGATTAAAGTTCCCAATGGCGACGTAATTTCTGGGTTATATTCACACTGGGAAGCTTCGAGAGTTATAGGAAACTTGCTTTGATGCATCGGATTCCAGCTACTGGACCTCCAGGGCACCATTCATGATTCAACTGCAGTCCTTGCACATAAGTAGCCTTGGAGATTAAAGTTCCCAATGGCGACGTAATTTCTGGGTTATATTCACACTGGGAAGCTTCGAGAGTTATAGGAAACTTGCTTTGATGCATCGGATTCCAGCTACTGGACCTCCAGGGCACCATTCATGATTCAACTGCAGTCCTTGCACATAAGTAGCCTTGGAGATTAAAGTTCCCAATGGCGACGTAATTTCTGGGTTATATTCACACTGGGAAGCTTCGAGAGTTATAGGAAACTTGCTTTGATGCATCGGATTCCAGCTACCGGACCTCCAGGGCACCATTCATGATTCAACTGCAGTCCTTGCACATAAGTAGCCTTGGAGATTAAAGTTCCCAATGGCGACGTAATTTCTGGGTTATATTCACACTGGGAAGCTTCGAGAGTTATAGGAAACTTGCTTTGATGCATCGGATTCCAGCTACTGGACCTCCAGGGCACCATTCATGATTCAACTGCAGTCCTTGCACATAAGTAGCCTTGGAGATTAAAGTTCCCAATGGCGACGTAATTTCTGGGTTATATTCACACTGGGAAGCTTCGAGAGTTATAGGAAACTTGCTTTGATGCATCGGATTCCAGCTACTGGACCTCCAGGGCACCATTCATGATTCAACTGCAGTCCTTGCACATAAGTAGCCTTGGAGATTAAAGTTCCCAATGGCGACGTAATTTCTGGGTTATATTCACACTGGGAAGCTTCGAGAGTTATAGGAAACTTGCTTTGATGCATCTGATTCCAGCTACTGGACCTCCAGGGCACCATTCATGATTCAACTGCAGTCCTTGCACATAAGTAGCCTTGGAGATTAAAGTTCCCAATGGCGACGTAATTTCTGGGTTGTATTCACACTGGGAAGCTTCGAGAGTTATAGGAAACTTGCTTTGATGCATCGGATTCCAGCTACTGGAACTCCAGGGTACCATTCATGATTCAACTGCAGTCCTTGCACATAAGTAGCCTTGGAGATTAAAGTTCCCAATGGCGACGTAATTTCTGGGTTATATTCACACTGGGAAGCTTCGAGAGTTATAGGAAACTTGCTTTGATGCATCGGATTCCAGCTACTGGACCTCCAGGGCACCATTCATGATTCAACTGCAGTCCTTGCACATAAGTAGCCTTGGAGATTAAACTTCCCAATGGCGACGTAATTTCTGGGTTATATTCACACTGGGAAGCTTCGAGAGTTATAGGAAACTTGCTTTGATGCATCGGATTCCAGCTACTGGACCTCTAGGGCACCATTCATGATTCAACTGCAGTCCTTGCACATAAGTAGCCTTGGAGATTAAACTTCCCATTGGCGACGTAATTTCTGGGTTATATTCACACTGGGAAGCTTCGAGAGTTATAGGAAACTTGCTTTGATGCATCGGATTCCAGCTACTGGACCTCCAGGGCACCATTCATGATTCAACTGCAGTCCTTGCACATAAGTAGCCTTGGAGATTAAAGTTCCCAATGGCGACGTAATTTCTGGGTTATATTCACACTGGGAAGCTTCGAGAGTTATAGGAAACTTGCTTTGATGCATCGGATTCCAGCTGCTGGACCTCCAGGGCACCATTCATGACTCAACTGCAGTCCTTGCACATAAGTAGCCTTGGAGATTAAACTTCCCAATGGCGACGTAATTTCTGGGTTATATTCACACTGGGAAGCTTCGAGAGTTATAGGAAACTTGCTTTGATGCATCGGATTCCAGCTACTGGACCTCCAGGGCACCATTCATGATTCAACTGCAGTCCTTGCACATAAGTAGCCTTGGAGATTAAACTTCCCAATGGCGACGTAATTTCTGGGTTATATTCACACTGGGAAGCTTCGAGAGTTATAGGAAACTTGCTTTGATGCATCGTATTCCAGCTGCTGGACCTCCAGGGCACCATTCATGACTCAACTGCAGTCCTTGCACATAAGTAGCCTTGGAGATTAAAGTTCCCAATGGCGACGTAATTTCTGGGTTATATTCACACTGAGAAGCTTCGAGAGTTATAGGAAACTTGCTTTGATGCATCGGATTCCAGCTACTGGACCTCCAGGGCACCATTCATGATTCAACTGCAGTCCTTGCACATAAGTAGCCTTGGAGATTAAAGTTCCCAATGGCGACGTAATTTCTGGGTTGTATTCACACTGGGAAGCTTCGAGAGTTATAGGAAACTTGCTTTGATGCATCGGATTCCAGCTACTGGACCTCCAGGGCACCATTCATGAATCAACTGCAGTCCTTGCACATAAGTAGCCTTGGAGATTAAAGTTCCCAATGGCGACGTAATTTCTGGGTTATATTCACACTGGGAAGCTTCGAGAGTTATAGGAAACTTGCTTTGATGCATCTGATTCCAGCTACTGGACCTCCAGGGCACCATTCATGATTCAACTGCAGTCCTTGCACATAAGTAGCCTTGGAGATTAAACTTCCCAATGGCGACGTAATTTCTGGGTTATATTCACACTGGGAAGCTTCGAGAGTTATAGGAAAGTTGCTTTGATGCATCGGATTCCAGCTACTGGACCTCTAGGGCACCATTCATGATTCAACTGCAGTCCTTGCACATAAGTAGCCTTGGAGATTAAAGTTCCCAATGGCGACGTAATTTCTGTGTTATATTCACACTGGGAAGCTTCGAGAGTTATAGGAAACTTGCTTTGATGCATCGGATTCCAGCTACTGGACCTCCAGGGCACCATTCATGATTCAACTGCAGTCCTTGCACATAAGTAGCCTTGGAGATTAAAGTTCCCAATGGCGACGTAATTTCTGGGTTATATTCACACTGGGAAGCTTCGAGAGTTATAGGAAACTTGCTTTGATGCATCGGATTCCAGCTACTGGACCTCCAGGGCACCATTCATGATTCAACTGCAGTCCTTGCACATAAGTAGCCTTGGAGATTAAACTTCCCAATGGCGACGTAATTTCTGGGTTATATTCACACTGGGAAGCTTCGAGAGTTATAGGAAACTTGCTTTGATGCATCGGATTCCAGCTACTGGACCTCCAGGGCACCATTCATGATTCAACTGCAGTCCTTGCACATAAGTAGCCTTGGAGATTAAAGTTCCCAATGGCGACGTAATTTCTGGGTTATATTCACACTGGGAAGCTTCGAGAGTTATAGGAAACTTGCTTTGATGCATCGGATTCCAGCTACTGGACCTCCAGGGCACCATTCATGATTCAACTGCAGTCCTTGCACATAAGTAGCCTTGGAGATTAAAGTTCCCAATGGCGACGTAATTTCTGGGTTATATTCACACTGGGAAGCTTCGAGAGTTATAGGAAACTTGCTTTGATGCATCGGATTCCAGCTACTGGACCTCCAGGGCACCATTCATGATTCAACTGCAGTCCTTGCACATAAGTAGCCTTGGAGATTAAAGTTCCCAATGGCGACGTAATTTCTGGGTTATATTCACACTGGGAAGCTTCGAGAGTTATAGGAAACTTGCTTTGATGCATCGGATTCCAGCTACTGGACCTCCAGGGCACCATTCATGATTCAACTGCAGTCCTTGCACATAAGTAGCCTTGGAGATTAAAGTTCCCAATGGCGACGTAATTTCTGGGTTATATTCACACTGGGAAGCTTCGAGAGTTATAGGAAACTTGCTTTGATGCATCGGATTCCAGCTACTGGACCTCCAGGGCACCATTCATGATTCAACTGCAGTCCTTGCCCATAAGTTGCCTTGGAGATTAAAGTTCCCAATGGCGACGTAATTTCTGGGTTATATTCACACTGGGAAGCTTCGAGAGTTATAGGAAACTTGCTTTGATGCATCGGATTCCAGCTACTGGACCTCCAGGGCACCATTCATGATTCAACTGCAGTCCCTGCACATAAGTAGCCTTGGAGATTAAAGTTCCCAATGGCGACGTAATTTCTGGGTTATATTCACACTGGGAAGCTTCGAGAGTTATAGGAAACTTGCTTTGATGCATCGGATTCCAGCTACTGGACCTCCAGGGCACCATTCATGATTCAACTGCAGTCCTTGCACATAAGTAGCCTTGGAGATTAAACTTCCCAATGGCGACGTAATTTCTGGGTTATATTCACACTGGGAAGCTTCGAGAGTTATAGGAAACTTGCTTTGATGCATCGGATTCCAGCTACTGGGCCTCCAGGGCACCATTCATGATTCAACTGCAGTCCTTGCACATAAGTAGCCTTGGAGATTAAAGTTCCCAATGGCGACGTAATTTCTGGGTTATGTTCACACTGGGAAGCTTCGAGAGTTATAGGAAACTTGCTTTGATGCATCGGATTCCAGCTGCTGGACCTCCAGGGCACCATTCATGACTCAACTGCAGTCCTTGCACATAAGTAGCCTTGGAGATTAAACTTCCCAATGGCGACGTAATTTCTGGGTTATATTCACACTGGGAAGCTTCGAGAGTTATAGGAAACTTGCTTTGATGCATCGGATTCCAGCTACTGGACCTCCCGGGCACCATTCATGATTCAACTGCAGTCCTTGCACATAAGTAGCCTTGGAGATTAAACTTCCCAATGGCGACGTAATTTCTGGGTTATATTCACACTGGGAAGCTTCGAGAGTTATAGGAAACTTGCTTTGATGCATCGTATTCCAGCTGCTGGACCTCCAGGGCACCATTCATGACTCAACTGCAGTCCTTGCACATAAGTAGCCTTGGAGATTAAAGTTCCCAATGGCGACGTAATTTCTGGGTTATATTCACACTGGGAAGCTTCGAGAGTTATAGGAATCTTGCTTTGATGCATCGGATTCCAGCTACTGGACCTCCAGGGCACCATTCATGATTCAACTGCAGTCCTTGCACATAAGTAGCCTGGGAGATTAAAGTTCCCAATGGCGACGTAATTTCTGGGTTGTATTCACACTGGGAAGCTTCGAGAGTTATAGGAAACTTGCTTTGATGCATCGGATTCCAGCTACTGGACCTCCAGGGCACAATTCATGAATCAACTGCAGTCCTTGCACATAAGTAGCCTTGGAGATTAAAGTTCCCAATGGCGACGTAATTTCTGGGTTATATTCACACTGGGAAGCTTCGAGAGTTATAGGAAACTTGCTTTGATGCATCTGATTCCAGCTACTGGACCTCCAGGGCACCATTCATGATTCAACTGCAGTCCTTGCACATAAGTAGCCTTGGAGATTAAACTTCCCAATGGCGACGTAATTTCTGGGTTATATTCACACTGGGAAGCTTCGAGAGTTATAGGAAACTTGCTTTGATGCATCGGATTCCAGCTACTGGACCTCTAGGGCACCATTCATGTTTCAACTGCAGTCCTTGCACATAAGTAGCCTTGGAGATTAAAGTTCCCAATGGCGACGTAATTTCTGTGTTATATTCACACTGAGAAGCTTCGAGAGTTATAGGAAACTTGCTTTGATGCATCGGATTCCAGCTACTGGACCTCCAGGGCACCATTCATGATTCAACTGCAGTCCTTGCACATAAGTAGCCTTGGAGATTAAAGTTCCCAATGGCGACGTAATTTCTGGGTTATATTCACACTGGGAAGCTTCGAGAGTTATAGGAAACTTGCTTTGATGCATCGGATTCCAGCTACTGGACCTCCAGGGCACCATTCATGATTCAACTGCAGTCCTTCCACATAAGTAGCCTTGGAGATTAAACTTCCCAATGGCGACGTAATTTCTGGGTTATATTCACACTGGGAAGCTTCGAGAGTTATAGGAAACTTGCTTTGATGCATCGTATACCAGCTGCTGGACCTCCAGGGCACCATTCATGACTCAACTGCAGTCCTTGCACATAAGTAGCCTTGGAGATTAAAGTTCCCAATGGCGACGTAATTTCTGGGTTATATTCACACTGGGAAGCTTCGAGAGTTATAGGAAACTTGCTTTGATGCATCGGATTCCAGCTACTGGACCTCCAGGGCACCATTCATGATTCAACTGCAGTCCTTGCACATAAGTAGCCTTGGAGATTAAAGTTCCCAATGGCGACGTAATATCTGGGTTATATTCACACTGGGAAGCTTCGAGAGTTATAGGAAACTTGCTTTGATGCATCGGATTCCAGCTACTGGACCTCCAGGGCACCATTTATGATTCAACTGCAGTCCTTGCACATAAGTAGCCTTGGAGATTAAAGTTCCCAATGACGACGTAATTTCTGGGTTATATTCACACTGGGAAGCTTCGATAGTTGTAGGAAACTTGCTTTGATGCATCGGATTCCAGCTACTGGACCTCCAGGGCACCATTCATGATTCAACTGCAGTCCTTGCACATAAGTAGCCTTGGAGATTAAAGTTCCCAATGGCGACGTAATTTCTGGGTTATATTCACACTGGGAAGCTTCGAGAGTTATAGGAAACTTGCTTTGATGCATCGGATTCCAGCTACTGGACCTCCAGGGCACCATTCATGATTCAACTGCAGTCCTTGCACATAAGTAGCCTTGGAGATTAAAGTTCCCAATGGCGACGTAATTTCTGGGTTATATTCACACTGGGAAGCTTCGAGAGTTATAGGAAACTTGCTTTGATGCATCTGATTCCAGCTACTGGACCTCCAGGGCACCATTCATGATTCAACTGCAGTCCTTGCACATAAGTAGCCTTGGAGATTAAACTTCCCATTGGCGACGTAATTTCTGGGTTACATTCACACTGGGAAGCTTCGAGAGTTATAGGAAACTTGCTTTGATGCATCGGATTCCAGCTACTGGACCTCCAGGGCACCATTCATGATTCAACTGCAGTCCTTGCACATAAGTAGCCTTGGAGATTAAAGTTCCCAATCGCGACGAATTTCTGGGTTATATTCACACTGGGAAGCTTCGAGAGTTATAGGAAACTTGCTTTGATGCATCGGATTCCAGCTGCTGGACCTCCAGGGCACCATTCATGACTCAACTGCAGTCCTTGCACATAAGTAGCCTTGGAGATTAAACTTCCCAATGGCGACGTAATTTCTGGGTTATATTCACACTGGGAAGCTTCGAAAGTTATAGGAAACTTGCTTTGATGCATCGGATTCCAGCTACTGGACCTCCAGGGCACCATTCATGATCCAACTGCTGTCCTTGCACATAAGTAGCCTTGGAGATTAAAGTTCCCAATCGCGACGTAATTTCTGGGTTATATTCACACTGGGAAGCTTCGAGAGTTATAGGAAACTTGCTTTGATGCATCGGATTCCAGCTACTGGACCTCCAGGGCACCATTCATGATTCAACTGCAGTCCTTGCACATAAGTAGCCTTGGAGATTAAAGTTCCCAATGGCGACGTAATTTCTGGGTTATATTCACACTGGGAAGCTTCGAGAGTTATAGGAAACTTGCTTTGATGCATCGGATTCCAGCTACTGGACCTCCAGGGCACCATTCATGATTCAACTGCAGTCCTTGCACATAAGTAGCCTTGGAGATTAAAGTTCCCAATGGCGACGTAATTTCTGGGTTGTATTCACACTGGGAAGCTTCGAGAGTTATAGGAAACTTGCTTTGATGCATCGGATTCCAGCTACTGGACCTCCAGGGCACCATTCATGAATCAACTGCAGTCCTTGCACATAAGTAGCCTTGGAGATTAAAGTTCCCAATGGCGACGTAATTTCTGGGTTATATTCACACTGGGAAGCTTCGAGAGTTATAGGAAACTTGCTTTGATGCATCTGATTCCAGCTACTGGACCTCCAGGGCACTATTCATGATTCAACTGCAGTCCTTGCACATAAGTAGCCTTGGAGATTAAACTTCCCAATGGCGACGTAATTTCTGGGTTATATTCACACTGGGAAGCTTCGAGAGTTATAGGAAACTTGCTTTGATGCATCGGATTCCAGCTACTGGACCTCTAGGGCACCATTCATGATTCAACTGCAGTCCTTGCACATAAGTAGCCTTGGAGATTAAACTTCCCATTGGCGACGTAATTTCTGGGTTATATTCACACTGGGAAGCTTCGAGAGTTATAGGAAACTTGCTTTGATGCATCGGATTCCAGCTACTGGACCTCCAGGGCACCATTCATGATTCAACTGCAGTCCTTGCACATAAGTAGACTTGGAGATTAAAGTTCCCAATGGCGACGTAATTTCTGGGTTATATTCACACTGGGAAGCTTCGAGAGTTATAGGAAACTTGCTTTGATGCATCGGATTCCAGCTGCTGGACCTCCAGGGCACCATTCATGACTCAACTGCAGTCCTTGCACATAAGTAGCCTTGGAGATTAAACTTCCCAATGGCGACGTAATTTCTGGGTTATATTCACACTGGGAAGCTTCGAGAGTTATAGGAAACTTGCTTTGATGCATCGGATTCCAGCTGCTGGACCTCCAGGGCACCATTCATGACTCAACTGCAGTCCTTGCACATAAGTAGCCTTGGAGATTAAAGTTCCCAATGGCGACGTAATTTCTGGGTTATATTCACACTGGGAAGCTTCGAGAGTTATAGGAAACTTGCTTTGATGCATCGGATTCCAGCTACTGGACCTCCAGGGCACCATTCATGATTCAACTGCAGTCCTTGCACATAAGTAGCCTTGGAGATTAAAGTTCCCAATGGCGACGTAATTTCTGGGTTGTATTCACACTGGGAAGCTTCGAGAGTTATAGGAAACTTGCTTTGATGCATCGGATTCCAGCTACTGGACCTCCAGGGCACCATTCATGAATCAACTGCAGTCCTTGCACATAAGTAGCCTTGGAGATTAAAGTTCCCAATGGCGACGTAATTTCTGGGTTATATTCACACTGGGAAGCTTCGAGAGTTATAGGAAACTTGCTTTGATGCATCTGATTCCAGCTACTGGACCTCCAGGGCACCATTCATGATTCAACTGCAGTCCTTGCACATAAGTAGCCTTGGAGATTAAACTTCCCAATGGCGACGTAATTTCTGGGTTATATTCACACTGGGAAGCTTCGAGAGTTATAGGAAACTTGCTTTGATGCATCGGATTCCAGCTACTGGACCTCCAGGGCACCATTCATGATTCAACTGCAGTCCTTGCACATAAGTAGCCTTGGAGATTAAAGTTCCCAATGGCGACGTAATTTCTGGGTTATATTCACACTGGGAAGCTTCGAGAGTTATAGGAAACTTGCTTTGATGCATCGGATTCCAGCTACTGGACCTCCAGGGCACCATTCATGATTCAACTGCAGTCCTTGCACATAAGTAGCCTTGGAGATTAAACTTCCCAATGGCGACGTAATTTCTGGGTTATATTCACACTGGGAAGCTTCGAGAGTTATAGGAAACTTGCTTTGATGCATCGGATTCCAGCTACTGGACCTCCAGGGCACCATTCATGATTCAACGGCAGTCCTTGCACATAAGTAGCCTTGGAGATTAAAGTTCCCAATGGCGACGTAATTTCTGGGTTATATTCACACTGGGAAGCTTCGAGAGTTATAGGAAACTTGCTTTGATGCATCGGATTCCAGCTACTGGACCTCCAGGGCACCATTCATGATTCAACTGCAGTCCTTGCACATAAGTAGCCTTGGAGATTAAAGTTCCCAATGGCGACGTAATTTCTGGGTTATATTCACACTGGGAAGCTTCGAGAGTTATAGGAAACTTGCTTTGATGCATCGGATTCCAGCTACTGGACCTCCAGGGCACCATTCATGATTCAACTGCAGTCCTTGCACATAAGTAGCCTTGGAGATTAAAGTTCCCAATGGCGACGTAATTTCTGGGTTATATTCACACTGGGAAGCTTCGAGAGTTATAGGAAACTTGCTTTGATGCATCGGATTCCAGCTACTGGACCTCCAGGGCACCATTCATGATTCAACTGCAGTCCTTGCACTTAAGTAGCCTTGGAGATTAAAGTTCCCAATGGCGACGTAATTTCTGGGTTATATTCACACTGGGAAGCTTCGAGAGTTATAGGAAACTTGCTTTGATGCATCGGATTCCAGCTACTGGACCTCCAGGGCACCATTCATGATTCAACTGCAGTCCTTGCCCATAAGTTGCCTTGGAGATTAAAGTTCCCAATGGCGACGTAATTTCTGGGTTATATTCACACTGGGAAGCTTCGAGAGTTATAGGAAACTTGCTTTGATGCATCGGATTCCAGCTACTGGACCTCCAGGGCACCATTCATGATTCAACTGCAGTCCTTGCACATAAGTAGCCTTGGAGATTAAAGTTCCCAATGGCGACGTAATTTCTGGGTTATATTCACACTGGGAAGCTTCGAGAGTTATAGGAAACTTGCTTTGATGCATCGGATTCCAGCTACTGGGCCTCCAGGGCACCATTCATGATTCAACTGCAGTCCTTGCACATAAGTAGCCTTGGAGATTAAAGTTCCCAATGGCGACGTAATTTCTGGGTTATATTCACACTGGGAAGCTTCGAGAGTTATAGGAAACTTGCTTTGATGCATCGGATTCCAGCTGCTGGACCTCCAGGGCACCATTCATGACTCAACTGCAGTCCTTGCACATAAGTAGCCTTGGAGATTAAACTTCCCAATGGCGACGTAATTTCTGGGTTATATTCACACTGGGAAGCTTCGAGAGTTATAGGAAACTTGCTTTGATGCATCGGATTCCAGCTACTGGACCTCCCGGGCACCATTAATGATTCAACTGCAGTCCTTGCACATAAGTAGCCTTGGAGATTAAACTTCCCAATGGCGACGTAATTTCTGGGTTATATTCACACTGGGAAGCTTCGAGAGTTATAGGAAACTTGCTTTGATGCATCGTATTCCAGCTGCTGGACCTCCAGGGCACCATTCATGACTCAACTGCAGTCCTTGCACATAAGTAGCCTTGGAGATTAAAGTTCCCAATGGCGACGTAATTTCTGGGTTATATTCACACTGGGAAGCTTCGAGAGTTATAGGAATCTTGCTTTGATGCATCAGATTCCAGCTACTGGACCTCCAGGGCACCATTCATGATTCAACTGCAGTCCTTGCACATAAGTAGCCTGGGAGATTAAAGTTCCCAATGGCGACGTAATTTCTGGGTTGTATTCACACTGGGAAGCTTCGAGAGTTATAGGAAACTTGCTTTGATGCATCGGATTCCAGCTACTGGACCTCCAGGGCACCATTCATGAATCAACTGCAGTCCTTGCACATAAGTAGCCTTGGAGATTAAAGTTCCCAATGGCGACGTAATTTCTGGGTTATATTCACACTGGGAAGCTTCGAGAGTTATAGGAAACTTGCTTTGATGCATCTGATTCCAGCTACTGGACCTCCAGGGCACCATTCATTATTCAACTGCAGTCCTTGCACATAAGTAGCCTTGGAGATTAAACTTCCCAATGGCGACGTAATTTCTGGGTTATATTCACACTGGGAAGCTTCGAGAGTTATAGGAAACTTGCTTTGATGCATCGGATTCCAGCTACTGGACCTCTAGGGCACCATTCATGTTTCAACTGCAGTCCTTGCACATAAGTAGCCTTGGAGATTAAACTTCCCAATGGCGACGTAATTTCTGGGTTATATTCACACTGGGAAGCTTCGAGAGTTATAGGAAACTTGCTTTGATGCATCGGATTCCAGCTACTGGACCTCCCGGGCACCATTAATGATTCAACTGCAGTCCTTGCACATAAGTAGCCTTGGAGATTAAACTTCCCAATGGCGACGTAATTTCTGGGTTATATTCACACTGGGAAGCTTCGAGAGTTATAGGAAACTTGCTTTGATGCATCGTATTCCAGCTGCTGGACCTCCAGGGCACCATTCATGACTCAACTGCAGTCCTTGCACATAAGTAGCCTTGGAGATTAAAGTTCCCAATGGCGACGTAATTTCTGGGTTATATTCACACTGGGAAGCTTCGAGAGTTATAGGAATCTTGCTTTGATGCATCAGATTCCAGCTACTGGACCTCCAGGGCACCATTCATGATTCAACTGCAGTCCTTGCACATAAGTAGCCTGGGAGATTAAAGTTCCCAATGGCGACGTAATTTCTGGGTTGTATTCACACTGGGAAGCTTCGAGAGTTATAGGAAACTTGCTTTGATGCATCGGATTCCAGCTACTGGACCTCCAGGGCACCATTCATGAATCAACTGCAGTCCTTGCACATAAGTAGCCTTGGAGATTAAAGTTCCCAATGGCGACGTAATTTCTGGGTTATATTCACACTGGGAAGCTTCGAGAGTTATAGGAAACTTGCTTTGATGCATCTGATTCCAGCTACTGGACCTCCAGGGCACCATTCATTATTCAACTGCAGTCCTTGCACATAAGTAGCCTTGGAGATTAAACTTCCCAATGGCGACGTAATTTCTGGGTTATATTCACACTGGGAAGCTTCGAGAGTTATAGGAAACTTGCTTTGATGCATCGGATTCCAGCTACTGGACCTCTAGGGCACCATTCATGTTTCAACTGCAGTCCTTGCACATAAGTAGCCTTGGAGATTAAAGTTCCCAATGGCGACGTAATTTCTGTGTTATATTCACACTGGGAAGCTTCGAGGGTTATAGGAAACTTGCTTTGATGCATCGGATTCCAGCTACTGGACCTCCAGGGCACCATTCATGATTCAACTGCTGTCCTTGCACATAAGTAGCCTTGGAGATTAAAGTTCCCAATCGCGACGTAATTTCTGGGTTATATTCACACTGGGAAGCTTCGAGAGTTATAGGAAACTTGCTTTGATGCATCGGATTCCAGCTACTGGACCTCCAGGGCACCATTCATGATTCAACTGCAGTCCTTGCACATAAGTAGCCTTGGAGATTAAACTTCCCAATGGCGACGTAATTTCTGGGTTATATTCACACTGGGAAGCTTCGAGATAGGAAACTTGCTTTGATGCATCGTATACCAGCTACTGGACCTCCAGGGCACCATTCATGACTCAACTGCAGTCCTTGCACATAAGTAGCCTTGGAGATTAAAGTTCCCAATGGCGACGTAATTTCTGGGTTATATTCACACTGGGAAGCTTCGAGAGTTATAGGAAACTTGCTTTGATGCATCGGATTCCAGCTACTGGACCTCCAGGGCACCATTCATGATTCAACTGCAGTCCTTGCACATAAGTAGCCTTGGAGATTAAAGTTCCCAATGGCGACGTAATATCTGGGTTATATTCACACTGGGAAGCTTCGAGAGTTATAGGAAACTTGCTTTGATGCATCGGATTCCAGCTACTGGACCTCCAGGGCACCATTTATGATTCAACTGCAGTCCTTGCACATAAGTAGCCTTGGAGATTAAAGTTCCCAATGACGACGTAATTTCTGGGTTATATTCACACTGGGAAGCTTCGATAGTTGTAGGAAACTTGCTTTGATGCATCGGATTCCAGCTACTGGACCTCCAGGGCACCATTCATGATTCAACTGCAGTCCTTGCTCATAAGTAGCCTTGGAGATTAAAGTTCCCAATGGCGACGTAATATCTGGGTTATATTCACACAGGGAAGCTTCGAGAGTTATAGGAAACTTGCTTTGATGCATCGGATTCCAGCTACTGGACCTCCAGGGCACCATTCATGATTCAACTGCAGTCCTTGCACATAAGTAGCCTTGGAGATTAAAGTTCCCAATGGCGACGTAATTTCTGGGTTATATTCACACTGGGAAGCTTCGAGAGTTATAGGAAACTTGCTTTGATGCATCGGATTCCAGCTACTGGACCTCCAGGGCACCATTCATGATTCACCTGCAGTCCTTGAACATAAGTAGCCTTGGAGATTAAAGTTCCCAATGGCGACGTAATTTCTGGGTTATATTCACACTGGGAAGGTTCGAGAGTTATAGGAAACTTGCTTTAATGCATCGGATTCCAGCTACTGGACCACCAGGGCACCATTCATGATTCAACTGCAGTCCTTGCACATAAGTAGCCTTGGAGATTAAAGTTCCCAATGGCGACGTAATTTCTGGGTTATATTCACACTGGGAAGCTTCGAGAGTTATAGAAAACTTGCTTTGATGCATCGGATTCCAGCTACTGGACCTCCAGGGCACCATTCATGATTCAACTGCAGTCCTTGCACATAAGTAGCCTTGGAGATTAAAGTTCCCAATGGCGACGTAATTTCTGGGTTATATTCACACTGGGAAGCTTCGAGAGTTATAGGAAACTTGCTTTGATGCATCGGATTCCAGCTACTGGACCTCCAGGACACCATTCATGATTCAACTGCAGTCCTTGCACATAAGTAGCCTTGGAGATTAAAGTTCCCAATGGCGACGTAATATCTGGGTTATATTCACACTGGGAAGCTTCGAGAGATATAGGAAACTTGCTTTGATGCATCGGATTCCAGCTACTGGTCCTCCAGGGCACCATTCATTATTCAACTGCAGTCCTTGCACATAAGTAGCCTTGGAGATTAAAGTTCCCAATGGCGACGTAATTTCTGGGTTATATTCACACTGGGAAGCTTCGAGAGTTATAGGAAACTTGCTTTGATGCATCGGATTCCAGCTACTGGACCTCCAGGGCACCATTCATGATTCAACTGCAGTCCTTGCACATAAGTAGCCTTGGAGATTAAAGTTCCCAATGGCGACGTAATTTCTGGGTTATATTCACACTGGGAAGCTTCGAGAGTTATAGGAAACTTGCTTTGATGCATCGGATTCCAGCTACTGGTCCTCCAGGGCACCATTCATGATTCAACTGCAGTCCTTGCACATAAGTAGCCTTGGAGATTAATGTTCCCAATGGCGACGTAATTTCTGGGTTATATTCACACTGGGAAGCTTCGAGAGTTATTGGAAACTTGCTTTGATGCATCGGATTCCAGCTACTGGACCTCCAGGGCACCATGCATGATTCAACTGCAGTCCTTGCACATAAGTAGCCTTGGAGATTAAAGTTCCCAATGGCGACGTAATTTCTGGGTTATATTCACACTGGGAAGCTTCGAGAGTTATAGGAAACTTGCTTTGATGCATCGGATTCCAGCTACTGGACCTCCAGGGCACCATTCATGATTCAACTGCAGTCCTTGCACATAAGTAGCCTTGGAGATTAAAGTTCCCAATGGCGACGTAATTTCTGGGTTATATTCACACTGGGAAGCTTCGAGAGTTATAGGAAACTTGCTTTGATGCATCGGATTCCAGCTACTGGACCTCCAGGGCACCATTCATGATTCAACTGCAGTCCTTGCACATAAGTAGCCTTGGAGATTAAAGTTCCCAATGGCGACGTAATTTCTGGGTTATATTCACACTGGGAAGCTTAGAGAGTTATAGGAAACTTGCTTTGATGCATCGGATTCCAGCTACTGGACCTCCAGGGCACCATTCATGATTCAACTGCAGTCCTTGCACATAAGTAGCCTTGGAGATTAAACTTCCCAATGGCGACGTAATTTCTGGGTTATATTCACACTGGGAAGCTTCGAGAGTTATAGGAAACTTGCTTTGATGCATCGGATTCCAGCTACTGGACCTCCAGGGCACCATTCATGATTCAACTGCAGTCCTTGCACATAAGTAGCCTTGGAGATTAAAGTTCCCAATCGCGACGTAATTTCTGGGTTATATTCACACTGGGAAGCTTCGAGAGTTACAGGAAACTTGCTTTGATGCATCGGATTCCAGCTACTGGACCTCCAGGGCACCATTCATGATTCAACTGCAGTCCTTGCACATAAGTAGCCTTGGAGATTAAAGTTCCCAATGGCGACGTAATTTCTGGGTTATATTCACACTGGGAAGCTTCGAGAGTTATAGGAAACTTGCTTTGATGCATCGGATTCCAGCTACTGGACCTCCAGGGCACCATTCATGATTCAACTGCAGTCCTTGCACATAAGTAGCCTTGGAGATTAAAGTTCCCAATCGCGACGTAATTTCTGGGTTATATTCACACTGGGAAGCTTCGAGAGTTATAGGAAACTTGCTTTGATGCATCGGATTCCAGCTACTGGACCTCCAGGGCACCATTCATGATTCAACTGCAGTCCTTGCACATAAGTAGCCTTGGAGATTAAAGTTCCCAATGGCGACGTAATTTCTGGGTTATATTCACACTGGGAAGCTTCGAGAGTTATAGGAAACTTGCTTTGATGCATCGGATTCCAGCTACTGGACCTCCAGGGCACCATTCATGATTCAACTGCAGTCCTTGCACATAAGTAGCCTTGGAGATTAAACTTCCCAATGGCGACGTAATTTCTGGGTTATATTCACACTGGGAAGCTTCGAGAGTTATAGGAAACTTGCTTTGATGCATCGTATTCCAGCTGCTGGACCTCCAGGGCACCATTCATGACTCAACTGCAGTCCTTGCACATAAGTAGCCTTGGAGATTAAAGTTCCCAATGGCGACGTAATTTCTGGGTTATATTCACACTGGGAACTTCGAGAGTTATAGGAAACTTGCTTTGATGCATCTGATTCCAGCTACTGGACCTCCAGGGCACCATTCATGATTCAACTGCAGTCCTTGCACATAAGTAGCCTTGGAGATTAAAGTTCCCAATGGCGACGTAATTTCTGGGTTGTATTCACACTGGGAAGCTTCGAGAGTTATAGGAAACTTGCTTTGATGCATCGGATTCCAGCTACTGGAACTCCAGGGCACCATTCATGATTCAACTGCAGCCCTTGCACATAAGTAGCCTTGGAGATTAAAGTTCCCAATGGCGACGTAATTTCTGGGTTATATTCACACTGGGAAGCTTCGAGAGTTATAGGAAACTTGCTTTGATGCATCGGATTCCAGCTACTGGACCTCCAGGGCACCATTCATGATTCAACTGCAGTCCTTGCACATAAGTAGCCTTGGAGATTAAACTTCCCAATGGCGACGTAATTTCTGGGTTATATTCACACTGGGAAGCTTCGAGAGTTATAGGAAACTTGCTTTGATGCATCGGATTCCAGCTACTGGACCTCTAGGGCACCATTCATGATTCAACTGCAGTCCTTGCACATAAGTAGCCTTGGAGATTAAAGTTCCCAATGGCGACGTAATTTCTGTGTTATATTCACACTGGGAAGCTTCGAGAGTTATAGGAAACTTGCTTTGATGCATCGGATTCCAGCTACTGGACCTCCAGGGCACCATTCATGATTCAACTGCAGTCCTTGCACATAAGTAGCCTTGGAGATTAAAGTTCCCAATGGCGACGTAATTTCTGGGTTATATTCACACTGGGAAGCTTCGAGAGTTATAGGAAACTTGCTTTGATGCATCGGATTCCAGCTACTGGACCTCCAGGGCACCATTCATGATTCAACTGCAGTCCTTGCACATAAGTAGCCTTGGAGATTAAACTTCCCAATGGCGACGTAATTTCTGGGTTATATTCACACTGGGAAGCTTCGAGAATTATAGGAAACTTGCTTTGATGCATCGGGTTCCAGCTACTTGACCTCCAGGGCACCATTCATGATTCAACTGCAGTCCTTGCACATAAGTAGCCTTGGAGATTAAAGTTCCCAATGGCGACGTAATTTCTGAGTGATATTCACACTGGGAAGCTTCGAGAGTTATAGGAAACTTGCTTTGATGCATCGGATTCCAGCTACTGGACCTCCAGGGCACCATTCATGATTCAACTGCAGTCCTTGCACATAAGTAGCCTTGGAGATTAAACTTCCCAAAGGCGACGTAATTTCTGGGTTATATTCACACTGGGAAGCTTCGAGAGTTATAGGAAACTTGCTTTGATGCATCGGATTCCAGCTACTGGACCTCCAGGGCACCATTCATGATTCAACTGCAGTCCTTGCACATAAGTAGCCTTGGAGATTAAAGTTCCCAATCGCGACGTAATTTCTGGGTTATATTCACACTGGGAAGCTTCGAGAGTTATAGGAAACTTGCTTTGATGCATCGGATTCCAGCTACTGGACCTCCAGGGCACCATTCATGATTCAACTGCAGTCCTTGCACATAAGTAGCCTTGGAGATTAAACTTCCCAATGGCGACGTAATTTCTGGGTTATATTCACACTGGGAAGCTTCGAGATAGGAAACTTGCTTTGATGCATCGTATACCAGCTACTGGACCTCCAGGGCACCATTCATGACTCAACTGCAGTCCTTGCACATAAGTAGCCTTGGAGATTAAAGTTCCCAATGGCGACGTAATTTCTGGGTTATATTCACACTGGGAAGCTTCGAGAGTTATAGGAAACTTGCTTTGATGCATCGGATTCCAGCTACTGGACCTCCAGGGCACCATTCATGATTCAACTGCAGTCCTTGCACATAAGTAGCCTTGGAGATTAAAGTTCCCAATGGCGACGTAATATCTGGGTTATATTCACACTGGGAAGCTTCGAGAGTTATAGGAAACTTGCTTTGATGCATCGGATTCCAGCTACTGGACCTCCAGGGCACCATTTATGATTCAACTGCAGTCCTTGCACATAAGTAGCCTTGGAGATTAAAGTTCCCAATGACGACGTAATTTCTGGGTTATATTCACACTGGGAAGCTTCGAGAGTTGTAGGAAACTTGCTTTGATGCATCGGATTCCAGCTACTGGACCTCCAGGGCACCATTCATGATTCAACTGCAGTCCTTGCTCATAAGTAGCCTTGGAGATTAAAGTTCCCAATGGCGACGTAATATCTGGGTTATATTCACACAGGGAAGCTTCGAGAGTTATAGGAAACTTGCTTTGATGCATCGGATTCCAGCTACTGGACCTCCAGGGCACCATTCATGATTCAACTGCAGTCCTTGCACATAAGTAGCCTTGGAGATTAAAGTTCCCAATGGCGACGTAATTTCTGGGTTATATTCACACTGGGAAGCTTCGAGAGTTATAGGAAACTTGCTTTGATGCATCGGATTCCAGCTACTGGACCTCCAGGGCACCATTCATGATTCACCTGCAGTCCTTGAACATAAGTAGCCTTGGAGATTAAAGTTCCCAATGGCGACGTAATTTCTGGGTTATATTCACACTGGGAAGGTTCGAGAGTTATAGGAAACTTGCTTTAATGCATCGGATTCCAGCTACTGGACCACCAGGGCACCATTCATGATTCAACTGCAGTCCTTGCACATAAGTAGCCTTGGAGATTAAACTTCCCAATGGCGACGTAATTTCTGGGTTATATTCACACTGGGAAGCTTCGAGAGTTATAGAAAACTTGCTTTGATGCATCGGATTCCAGCTACTGGACCTCCAGGGCACCATTCATGATTCAACTGCAGTCCTTGCACATAAGTAGCCTTGGAGATTAAAGTTCCCAATGGCGACGTAATTTCTGGGTTATATTCACACTGGGAAGCTTCGAGAGTTATAGGAAACTTGCTTTGATGCATCGGATTCCAGCTACTGGACCTCCAGGACACCATTCATGATTCAACTGCAGTCCTTGCACATAAGTAGCCTTGGAGATTAAAGTTCCCAATGGCGACGTAATATCTGGGTTATATTCACACTGGGAAGCTTCGAGAGATATAGGAAACTTGCTTTGATGCATCGGATTCCAGCTACTGGTCCTCCAGGGCACCATTCATTATTCAACTGCAGTCCTTGCACATAAGTAGCCTTGGAGATTAAAGTTCCCAATGGCGACGTAATTTCTGGGTTATATTCACACTGGGAAGCTTCGAGAGTTATAGGAAACTTGCTTTGATGCATCGGATTCCAGCTACTGGACCTCCAGGGCACCATTCATGATTCAACTGCAGTCCTTGCACATAAGTAGCCTTGGAGATTAAAGTTCCCAATGGCGACGTAATTTCTGGGTTATATTCACACTGGGAAGCTTCGAGAGTTATAGGAAACTTGCTTTGATGCATCGGAATCCAGCTACTGGTCCTCCAGGGCACCATTCATGATTCAACTGCAGTCCTTGCACATAAGTAGCCTTGGAGATTAATGTTCCCAATGGCGACGTAATTTCTGGGTTATATTCACACTGGGAAGCTTCGAGAGTTATTGGAAACTTGCTTTGATGCATCGGATTCCAGCTACTGGACCTCCAGGGCACCATTCATGATTCAACTGCAGTCCTTGCACATAAGTAGCCTTGGAGATTAAAGTTCCCAATGGCGACGTAATTTCTGGGTTATATTCACACTGGGAAGCTTCGAGAGTTATAGGAAACTTGCTTTGATGCATCGGATTCCAGCTACTGGACCTCCAGGGCACCATTCATGATTCAACTGCAGTCCTTGCACATAAGTAGCCTTGGAGATTAAAGTTCCCAATGGCGACGTAATTTCTGGGTTATATTCACACTGGGAAGCTTCGAGAGTTATAGGAAACTTGCTTTGATGCATCGGATTCCAGCTACTGGACCTCCAGGGCACCATTCATGATTCAACTGCAGTCCTTGCACATAAGTAGCCTTGGAGATTAAAGTTCCCAATGGCGACGTAATTTCTGGGTTATATTCACACTGGGAAGCTTAGAGAGTTATAGGAAACTTGCTTTGATGCATCGGATTCCAGCTACTGGACCTCCAGGGCACCATTCATGATTCAACTGCAGTCCTTGCACATAAGTAGCCTTGGAGATTAAACTTCCCAATGGCGACGTAATTTCTGGGTTATATTCACACTGGGAAGGTTCGAGAGTTATAGGAAACTTGCTTTGATGCATCGGATTCCAGCTACTGGACCTCCAGGGCACCATTCATGATTCAACTGCAGTCCTTGCACATAAGTAGCCTTGGAGATTAAAGTTCCCAATCGCGACGTAATTTCTGGGTTATATTCACACTGGGAAGCTTCGAGAGTTATAGGAAACTTGCTTTGATGCATCGGATTCCAGCTACTGGGCCTCCAGGGCACCATTCATGATTCAACTGCAGTCCTTGCACATAAGTAGCCTTGGAGATTAAAGTTCCCAATGGCGACGTAATTTCTGGGTTATATTCACACTGGGAAGCTTCGAGAGTTATAGGAAACTTGCTTTGATGCATCGGATTCCAGCTACTGGACCTCCAGGGCACCATTCATGATTCAACTGCAGTCCTTGCACATAAGTAGCCTTGGAGATTAAAGTTCCCAATCGCGACGTAATTTCTGGGTTATATTCACACTGGGAAGCTTCGAGAGTTATAGGAAACTTGCTTTGATGCATCGGATTCCAGCTACTGGACCTCCAGGGCACCATTCATGATTCAACTGCAGTCCTTGCACATAAGTAGCCTTGGAGATTAAAGTTCCCAATGGCGACGTAATTTCTGGGTTATATTCACACTGGGAAGCTTCGAGAGTTATAGGAAACTTGCTTTGATGCATCGGATTCCAGCTACTGGACCTCCAGGGCACCATTCATGATTCAACTGCAGTCCTTGCACATAAGTAGCCTTGGAGATTAAACTTCCCAATGGCGACGTAATTTCTGGGTTATATTCACACTGGGAAGCTTCGAGAGTTATAGGAAACTTGCTTTGATGCATCGTATTCCAGCTGCTGGACCTCCAGGGCACCATTCATGACTCAACTGCAGTCCTTGCACATAAGTAGCCTTGGAGATTAAAGTTCCCAATGGCGACGTAATTTCTGGGTTATATTCACACTGGGAAGCTTCGAGAGTTATAGGAAACTTGCTTTGATGCATCTGATTCCAGCTACTGGACCTCCAGGGCACCATTCATGATTCAACTGCAGTCCTTGCACATAAGTAGCCTTGGAGATTAAAGTTCCCAATGGCGACGTAATTTCTGGGTTGTATTCACACTGGGAAGCTTCGAGAGTTATAGGAAACTTGCTTTGATGCATCGGATTCCAGCTACTGGAACTCCAGGGCACCATTCATGATTCAACTGCAGTCCTTGCACATAAGTAGCCTTGGAGATTAAAGTTCCCAATGGCGACGTAATTTCTGGGTTATATTCACACTAGGAAGCTTCGAGAGTTATAGGAAACTTGCTTTGATGCATCGGATTCCAGCTACTGGACCTCCAGGGCACCATTCATGATTCAACTGCAGTCCTTGCACATAAGTAGCCTTGGAGATTAAAGTTCCCAATGGCGACGTAATTTCTGGGTTATATTCACACTGGGAAGCTTCGAGAGTTATAGGAAACTTGCTTTGATGCATCGGATTCCAGCTACTGGACCTCTAGGGCACCATTCATGATTCAACTGCAGTCCTTGCACATAAGTAGCCTTGGAGATTAAAGTTCCCAATGGCGACGTAATTTCTGTGTTATATTCACACTGGGAAGCTTCGAGAGTTATAGGAAACTTGCTTTGATGCATCGGATTCCAGCTACTGGACCTCCAGGGCACCATTCATGATTCAACTGCAGTCCTTGCACATAAGTAGCCTTGGAGATTAAAGTTCCCAATGGCGACGTAATTTCTGGGTTATATTCACACTGGGAAGCTTCGAGAGTTATAGGAAACTTGCTTTGATGCATCGGATTCCAGCTACTGGACCTCCAGGGCACCATTCATGATTCAACTGCAGTCCTTGCACATAAGTAGCCTTGGAGATTAAACTTCCCAATGGCGACATAATTTCTGGGTTATATTCACACTGGGAAGCTTCGAGAATTATAGGAAACTTGCTTTGATGCATCGGGTTCCAGCTACTTGACCTCCAGGGCACCATTCATGATTCAACTGCAGTCCTTGCACATAAGTAGCCTTGGAGATTAAAGTTCCCAATGGCGACGTAATTTCTGAGTGATATTCACACTGGGAAGCTTCGAGAGTTATAGGAAACTTGCTTTGATGCATCGGATTCCAGCTACTGGACCTCCAGGGCACCATTCATGATTCAACTGCAGTCCTTGCACATAAGTAGCCTTGGAGATTAAACTTCCCAAAGGCGACGTAATTTCTGGGTTATATTCACACTGGGAAGCTTCGAGAGTTATAGGAAACTTGCTTTGATGCATCGGATTCCAGCTACTGGACCTCCAGGGCACCATTCATGATTCAACTGCAGTCCTTGCACATAAGTAGCCTTGGAGATTAAACTTCCCAATGGCGACGTAATTTCTGGGTTATATTCACACTGGGAAGCTTCGAGAGTTATAGGAAACTTGCTTTGATGCATCGGATTCCAGCTACTGTTTCTCCAGGGCACCATTCATGATTCAACTGCAGTCCTTGCACATAAGTAGCCTTGGAGATTAAAGTTCCCAATGGCGACGTAATTTCTGGGTTATATTCACACTGGGAAGCTTCGAGAGTTATAGGAAACTTGCTTTGATGCATCGTATTCCAGCTGCTGGACCTCCAGGGCACCATTCATGACTCAACTGCAGTCCTTGCACATAAGTAGCCTTGGAGATTAAAGTTCCCAATGGCGACGTAATTTCTGGGTTATATTCACACTGGGAAGCTTCGAGAGTTATAGGAAACTTGCTTTAATGCATCGGATTCCAGCTACTGGACCTCCAGGGCACCATTCATGATTCAACTGCAGTCCTTGCACATAAGTAGCCTTGGAGATTAAACTTCCCAATGGCGACGTAATTTCTGGGTTATATTCACACTGGGAAGCTTCGAGAGTTATAGGAAACTTGCTTTGATGCATCGTATTCCAGCTGCTGGACCTCCAGGGCACCATTCATGACTCAACTGCAGTCCTTGCACATAAGTAGCCTTGGAGATTAAAGTTCCCAATGGCGACGTAATTTCTGGGTTATATTCACACTGGGAAGCTTCGAGAGTTATAGGAAACTTGCTTTGATGCATCTGATTCCAGCTACTGGACATCCAGGGCACCATTCATGATTCAACTGCAGTCCTTGCACATAAGTAGCCTTGGAGATTAAAGTTCCCAATGGCGACGTAATTTCTGGGTTGTATTCACACTGGGAAGCTTCGAGAGTTATAGGAAACTTGCTTTGATGCATCGGATTCCAGCTACTGGACCTCTAGGGCACCATTCATGATTCAACTGCAGTCCTTGCACATAAGTAGCCTTGGAGATTAAAGTTCCCAATGGCGACGTAATTTCTGTGTTATATTCACACTGGGAAGCTTCGAGAGTTATAGGAAACTTGCTTTGATGCATCGGATTCCAGCTACTGGACCTCCAGGGCACCATTCATGATTCAACTGCAGTCCTTGCACATAAGTAGCCTTGGAGATTAAAGTTCCCAATGGCGACGTAATTTCTGGGTTATATTCACACTGGGAAGCTTCGAGAGTTATAGGAAACTTGCTTTGATGCATCGGATTCCAGCTACTGGACCTCCAGGGCACCATTCATGATTCAACTGCAGTCCTTGCACATAAGTAGCCTTGGAGATTAAACTTCCCAATGGCGACGTAATTTCTGGGTTATATTCACACTGGGAAGCTTCGAGAATTATAGGAAACTTGCTTTGATGCATCGGGTTCCAGCTACTTGACCTCCAGGGCACCATTCATGATTCAACTGCAGTCCTTGCACATAAGTAGCCTTGGAGATTAAAGTTCCCAATGGCGACGTAATTTCTGAGTGATATTCACACTGGGAAGCTTCGAGAGTTATAGGAAACTTGCTTTGATGCATCGGATTCCAGCTACTGGACCTCCAGGGCACCATTCATGATTCAACTGCAGTCCATGCACATAAGTAGCCTTGGAGATTAAACTTCCCAAAGGCGACGTAATTTCTGGGTTATATTCACACTGGGAAGCTTCGAGAGTTATAGGAAACTTGCTTTGATGCATCGGATTCCAGCTACTGGACCTCCAGGGCACCATTCATGATTCAACTGCAGTCCTTGCACATAAGTAGCCTTGGAGATTAAACTTCCCAATGGCGACGTAATTTCTGGGTTATATTCACACTGGGAAGCTTCGAGAGTTATAGGAAACTTGCTTTGATGCATCGGATTCCAGCTACTGGACCTCCAGGGCACCATTCATGATTCAACTGCAGTCCTTGCACATAAGTAGCCTTGGAGATTAAAGTTCCCAATGGCGACGTAATTTCTGGGTTATATTCACACTGGGAAGCTTCGAGAGTTATAGGAAACTTGCTTTGATGCATCGGATTCCAGCTACTGGACCTCCAGGGCACCATTCATGATTCAACTGCAGTCCTTGCACATAAGTAGCCCTGGAGATTACAGTTCCCAATGGCGACGTAATATCTGGGTTATATTCACACTGGGAAGCTTCGAGAGTTATAGGAAACTTGCTTTGATGCATCGGATTCCAGCTACTGGACCTCCAGGGCACCATTCATGATTCAACTGCAGTCCTTGCACATAAGTAGCCTTGGAGATTAAAGTTCCCAATGGCGACGTAATTTCTGGGTTATATTCACACTGGGAAGCTTCGAGAGTTATAGGAAACTTGCTTTGATGCATCGGATTCCAGCTACTGGACCTCCAGGGCACCATTCATGATTCAACTGCAGTCCTTGCACATAAGTAGCCTTGGAGATTAAAGTTCCCAATGGCGACGTAATATCTGGGTTATATTCACACAGGGAAGCTTCGAGAGTTATAGGAAACTTGCTTTGATGCATCGGATTCCAGCTACTGGACCTCCAGGGCACCATTCATGATTCAACTGCAGTCCTTGCACATAAGTAGCCTTGGAGATTAAAGTTCCCAATGGCGACGTAATTTCTGGGTTATATTCACACTGGGAAGCTTCGAGAGTTATAGGAAACTTGCTTTGATGCATCGGATTCCAGCTACTGGACCTCCAGGGCACCATTCATCATTCACCTGCAGTCCTTGAACATAAGTAGCCTTGGAGATTAAAGTTCCCAATGGCGACGTAATTTCTGGGTTATATTCACACTGGGAAGGTTCGAGAGTTATAGGAAACTTGCTTTAATGCATCGGATTCCAGCTACTGGACCACCAGGGCACCATTCATGATCAACTGCAGTCCTTGCACATAAGTAGCCTTGGAGATTAAACTTCCCAATGGCGACGTAATTTCTGTGTTATATTCACACTGGGAAGCTTCGAGAGTTATAGAAAACTTGCTTTGATGCATCAGATTCCAGCTACTGGACCTCCAGGACACCATTCATGATTCAACTGCAGTCCTTGCACATAAGTAGCCTTGGAGATTAAAGTTCCCAATGGCGACGTAATTTCTGGGTTATATTCACACTGGGAAGCTTCGAGAGTTATAGGAAACTTGCTTTGATGCATCGTATTCCAGCTGCTGGACCTCCAGGGCACCATTCATGACTCAACTGCAGTCCTTGCACATAAGTAGCCTTGGAGATTAAAGTTCCCAATGGCGACGTAATTTCTGGGTTATATTCACACTGGGAAGCTTCGAGAGTTATAGGAAACTTGCTTTAATGCATCGGATTCCAGCTACTGGACCTCCAGGGCACCATTCATGATTCAACTGCAGTCCTTGCACATAAGTAGCCTTGGAGATTAAACTTCCCAATGGCGACGTAATTTCTGGGTTATATTCACACTGGGAAGCTTCGAGAGTTATAGGAAACTTGCTTTGATGCATCGTATTCCAGCTGCTGGACCTCCAGGGCACCATTCATGACTCAACTGCAGTCCTTGCACATAAGTAGCCTTGGAGATTAAAGTTCCCAATGGCGACGTAATTTCTGGGTTATATTCACACTGGGAAGCTTCGAGAGTTATAGGAAACTTGCTTTGATGCATCGGATTCCAGCTACTGGACCTCCAGGGCACCATTCATGATTCAACTGCAGTCCTTGCACATAAGTAGCCTTGGAGATTAAAGTTCCCAATGGCGACGTAATTTCTGGGTTGTATTCACACTGGGAAGCTTCGAGAGTTATAGGAAACTTGCTTTGATGCATCGGATTCCAGCTACTGGACCTCCAGGGCACCATTCATGATTCAACTGCAGTCCTTGCACATAAGTAGCCTTGGAGATTAAACTTCCCAATGGCGACGTAATTTCTGGGTTATATTCACACTGGGAAGCTTCGAGAGTTATAGGAAACTTGCTTTGATGCATCGGATTCCAGCTACTGGACCTCCAGGGCACCATTCATGATTCAACTGCAGTCCTTGCACATAAGTAGCCTTGGAGATTAAACTTCCCAATGGCGACGTAATTTCTGGGTTATATTCACACTGGGAAGCTTCGAGAATTATAGGAAACTTGCTTTGATGCATCGGGTTCCAGCTACTTGACCTCCAGGGCACCATTCATGATTCAACTGCAGTCCTTGCACATAAGTAGCCTTGGAGATTAAAGTTCCCAATGGCGACGTAATTTCTGAGTGATATTCACACTGGGAAGCTTCGAGAGTTATAGGAAACTTGCTTTGATGCATCGGATTCCAGCTACTGGACCTCCAGGGCACCATTCATGATTCAACTGCAGTCCATGCACATAAGTAGCCTTGGAGATTAAACTTCCCAAAGGCGACGTAATTTCTGGGTTATATTCACACTGGGAAGCTTCGAGAGTTATAGGAAACTTGCTTTGATGCATCGGATTCCAGCTACTGGACCTCCAGGGCACCATTCATGATTCAACTGCAGTCCTTGCACATAAGTAGCATTGGAGATTAAACTTCCCAATGGTGACGTAATTTCTGGGTTATATTCACACTGGGAAGCTTCGAGAGTTATAGGAAACTTGCTTTGATGCATCGGATTCCAGCTACTGGACCTCCAGGGCACCATTCATGATTCAACTGCAGTCCTTGCACATAAGTAGCCTTGGAGATTAAAGTTCCCAATGGCGACGTAATTTCTGGGTTATATTCACACTGGGAAGCTTCGAGAGTTATAGGAAACTTGCTTTGATGCATCGGATTCCAGCTACTGGACCTCCAGGGCACCATTCATGATTCAACTGCAGTCCTTGCACATAAGTAGCCCTGGAGATTACAGTTCCCAATGGCGACGTAATATCTGGGTTATATTCACACTGGGAAGCTTCGAGAGTTATAGGAAACTTGCTTTGATGCATCGGATTCCAGCTACTGGACCTCCAGGGCACCATTCATCATTCAACTGCTGTCCTTGCACATAAGTAGCCTTGGAGATTAAAGTTCCCAATGGCGACGTAATTTCTGGGTTATATTCACACTGGGAAGCTTCGAGAGTTATAGGAAACTTGCTTTGATGCATCGGATTCCAGCTACTGGACCTCCAGGGCACCATTCATGATTCAACTGCAGTCCTTGCACATAAGTAGCCTTGGAGATTAAAGTTCCCAATGGCGACGTAATATCTGGGTTATATTCACACAGGGAAGCTTCGAGAGTTATAGGAAACTTGCTTTGATGCATCGGATTCCAGCTACTGGACCTCCAGGGCACCATTCATGATTCAACTGCAGTCCTTGCACATAAGTAGCCTTGGAGATTAAAGTTCCCAATGGCGACGTAATTTCTGGGTTATATTCACACTGGGAAGCTTCGAGAGTTATAGGAAACTTGCTTTGATGCATCGGATTCCAGCTACTGGACCTCCAGGGCACCATTCATCATTCACCTGCAGTCCTTGAACATAAGTAGCCTTGGAGATTAAAGTTCCCAATGGCGACGTAATTTCTGGGTTATATTCACACTGGGAAGGTTCGAGAGTTATAGGAAACTTGCTTTAATGCATCGGATTCCAGCTACTGGACCACCAGGGCACCATTCATGATCAACTGCAGTCCTTGCACATAAGTAGCCTTGGAGATTAAACTTCCCAATGGCGACGTAATTTCTGTGTTATATTCACACTGGGAAGCTTCGAGAGTTATAGAAAACTTGCTTTGATGCATCGGATTCCAGCTACTGGACCTCCAGGACACCATTCATGATTCAACTGCAGTCCTTGCACATAAGTAGCCTTGGAGATTAAAGTTCCCAATGGCGACGTAATTTCTGGGTTATATTCACACTGGGAAGCTTCGAGAGTTATAGGAAACTTGCTTTGATGCATCGTATTCCAGCTGCTGGACCTCCAGGGCACCATTCATGACTCAACTGCAGTCCTTGCACATAAGTAGCCTTGGAGATTAAAGTTCCCAATGGCGACGTAATTTCTGGGTTATATTCACACTGGGAAGCTTCGAGAGTTATAGGAAACTTGCTTTAATGCATCGGATTCCAGCTACTGGACCTCCAGGGCACCATTCATGATTCAACTGCAGTCCTTGCACATAAGTAGCCTTGGAGATTAAACTTCCCAATGGCGACGTAAATTCTGGGTTATATTCACACTGGGAAGCTTCGAGAGTTATAGGAAACTTGCTTTGATGCATCGTATTCCAGCTGCTGGACCTCCAGGGCACCATTCATGACTCAACTGCAGTCCTTGCACATAAGTAGCCTTGGAGATTAAAGTTCCCAATGGCGACGTAATTTCTGGGTTATATTCACACTGGGAAGCTTCGAGAGTTATAGGAAACTTGCTTTGATGCATCGGATTCCAGCTACTGGACCTCCAGGGCACCATTCATGATTCAACTGCAGTCCTTGCACATAAGTAGCCTTGGAGATTAAAGTTCCCAATGGCGACGTAATTTCTGGGTTGTATTCACACTGGGAAGCTTCGAGAGTTATAGGAAACTTGCTTTGATGCATCGGATTCCAGCTACTGGACCTCCAGGGCACCATTCATGATCCAACTGCTGTCCTTGCACATAAGTAGCCTTGGAGATTAAACTTCCCAATGGCGACGTAATTTCTGGGTTATATTCACACTGGGAAGCTTCGAGAGTTATAGGAAACTTGCTTTGATGCATCGGATTCCAGCTACTGGACCTCCAGGGCACCATTCATGATTCAACTGCAGTCCTTGCACATAAGTAGCCTTGGAGATTAAAGTTCCCAATGGCGACGTAATTTCTGGGTTATATTCACACTGGGAAGCTTCGAGAATTATAGGAAACTTGCTTTGATGCATCGGGTTCCAGCTACTTGACCTCCAGGGCACCATTCATGATTCAACTGCAGTCCTTGCACATAAGTAGCCTTGGAGATTAAAGTTCCCAATGGCGACGTAATTTCTGAGTGATATTCACACTGGGAAGCTTCGAGAGTTATAGGAAACTTGCTTTGATGCATCGGATTCCAGCTACTGGACCTCCAGGGCACCATTCATGATTCAACTGCAGTCCATGCACATAAGTAGCCTTGGAGATTAAACTTCCCAAAGGCGACGTAATTTCTGGGTTATATTCACACTGGGAAGCTTCGAGAGTTATAGGAAACTTGCTTTGATGCATCGGATTCCAGCTACTGGACCTCCAGGGCACCATTCATGATTCAACTGCAGTCCTTGCACATAAGTAGCCTTGGAGATTAAACTTCCCAATGGTGACGTAATTTCTGGGTTATATTCACACTGGGAAGCTTCGAGAGTTATAGGAAACTTGCTTTGATGCATCGGATTCCAGCTACTGGACCTCCAGGGCACCATTCATGATTCAACTGCAGTCCTTGCACATAAGTAGCCTTGGAGATTAAAGTTCCCAATGGCGACGTAATTTCTGGGTTATATTCACACTGGGAAGCTTCGAGAGTTATAGGAAACTTGCTTTGATGCATCGGATTCCAGCTACTGGACCTCCAGGGCACCATTCATGATTCAACTGCAGTCCTTGCACATAAGTAGCCCTGGAGATTACAGTTCCCAATGGCGACGTAATATCTGGGTTATATTCACACTGGGAAGCTTCGAGAGTTATAGGAAACTTGCTTTGATGCATCGGATTCCAGCTACTGGACCTCCAGGGCACCATTCATCATTCAACTGCAGTCCTTGCACATAAGTAGCCTTGGAGATTAAAGTTCCCAATGGCGACGTAATTTCTGGGTTATATTCACACTGGGAAGCTTCGAGAGTTATAGGAAACTTGCTTTGATGCATCGGATTCCAGCTACTGGACCTCCAGGGCACCATTCATGATTCAACTGCAGTCCTTGCACATAAGTAGCCTTGGAGATTAAAGTTCCCAATGGCGACGTAATATCTGGGTTATATTCACACAGGGAAGCTTCGAGAGTTATAGGAAACTTGCTTTGATGCATCGGATTCCAGCTACTGGACCTCCAGGGCACCATTCATGATTCAACTGCAGTCCTTGCACATAAGTAGCCTTGGAGATTAAAGTTCCCAATGGCGACGTAATTTCTGGGTTATATTCACACTGGGAAGCTTCGAGAGTTATAGGAAACTTGCTTTGATGCATCGGATTCCAGCTACTGGACCTCCAGGGCACCATTCATCATTCACCTGCAGTCCTTGAACATAAGTAGCCTTGGAGATTAAAGTTCCCAATGGCGACGTAATTTCTGGGTTATATTCACACTGGGAAGGTTCGAGAGTTATAGGAAACTTGCTTTAATGCATCGGATTCCAGCTACTGCACCACCAGGGCACCATTCATGATCAACTGCAGTCCTTGCACATAAGTAGCCTTGGAGATTAAACTTCCCAATGGCGACGTAATTTCTGGGTTATATTCACACTGGGAAGCTTCGAGAGTTATAGAAAACTTGCTTTGATGCATCGGATTCCAGCTACTGGACCTTCAGGGCACCATTCATGATTCAACTGCAGTCCTTGCACATAAGTAGCCTTGGAGATTAAAGTTCCCAATGGCGACGTAATTTCTGGGTTATATTCACACTGGGAAGCTTCGAGAGTTATGGGAAACTTGCTTTGATGCATCGGATTCCAGCTACTAGACCTCCAGGACACCATTCATGATTCAACTGCAGTCCTTGCACATAAGTAGCCTTGGAGATTAAAGTTCCCAATGGCGACGTAATTTCTGGGTTATATTCACACTGGGAAGCTTCGAGAGATATAGGAAACTTGCTTTGATGCATCGGATTCCAGCTACTGGTCCTCCAGGGCACCATTCATTATTCAACTGCAGTCCTTGCACATAAGTAGCCTTGGAGATTAAAGTTCCCAATGGCGATGTAATTTCTGGGTTATATTCACACTGGGAAGCTTCGAGAGTTATAGGAAACTTGCTTTGATGCATCGGATTCCAGCTACTGAACCTCCAGGGCACCATTCATGATTCAACTGCAGTCCTTGCACATAAGTAGCCTTGGAGATTAAAGTTCCCAATGGCGACGTAATTTCTGGGTTATATTCACACTGGGAAGCTTCGAGAGTTATAGGAAACTTGCTTTGATGCATCGGATTCCAGCTACTGGTCCTCCAGGGCACCATTCATGATTCAACTGCAGTCCTTGCACATAAGTAGCCTTGGAGATTAATGTTCCCAATGGCGACGTAATTTCTGGGTTATATTCACACTGGGAAGCTTCGAGAGTTATTGGAAACTTGCTTTGATGCATCGGATTCCAGCTACTGGACCTCCAGGGCACCATTCATGATTCAACTGCAGTCCTTGCACATAAGTAGCCTTGGAGATTAAAGTTCCCAATGGCGACGTAATTTCTGGGTTATATTCACACTGGGAAGCTTCGAGAGTTATAGGAAACTTGCTTTGATGCATCGGATTCCAGCTACTGGACCTCCAGGGCACCATTCATGATTCAACTGCAGTCCTTGCACATAAGTAGCCTTGGAGATTAAAGTTCCCAATGGCGACGTAATTTCTGGGTTATATTCACACTGGGAAGCTTCGAGAGTTATAGGAAACTTGCTTTGATGCATCGGATTCCAGCTACTGGACCTCCAGGGCACCATTCATGATTCAACTGCAGTCCTTCCACATAAGTAGCCTTGGAGATTAAAGTTCCCAATGGCGACGTAATTTCTGGGTTATATTCACACTGGGAAGCTTCGAGAGTTATAGGAAACTTGCTTTGATGCATCGGATTCCAGCTACTGGACCTCCAGGGCACCATTCATGATTCAACTGCAGTCCTTGCACATAAGTAGCCTTGGAGATTAAAGTTCCCAATGGCGACGTAATTTCTGGGTTATATTCACACTGGGAAGCTTCGAGAGTTATAGGAAACTTGCTTTGATGCATCGGATTCCAGCTACTGGACCTCCAGGGCACCATTCATGATTCAACTGCAGTCCTTGCACATAAGTAGCCTTGGAGATTAAAGTTCCCAATGGCGACGTAATTTCTTGGTTATATTCACACTGGGAAGCTTCGAGAGTTATAGGAAACTTGCTTTGATGCATCGGATTCCAGCTACTGGACCTCCAGGGCACCATTCATGATTCAACTGCAGTCCTTGCACATAAGTAGCCTTGGAGATTAAACTTCCCAATGGCGACGTAATTTCTGGGTTATATTCACACTGGGAAGCTTCGAGAGTTATAGGAAACTTGCTTTGATGCATCGGATACCAGCTACTGGACCACCAGTGCACCATTCATGATTCAACTGCAGTCCGTGCACATAAGTAGCCTTGGAGATTAAAGTTCCCAATGGCGACGTAATTTCTGGGTTATATTCACACTGGGAAGCTTCGAGAGTTATAGGAAACTTGCTTTGATGCATCGGATTCAGGCTGCTGGACCTCCAGGGCACCATTCATGACTCAACTGCAGTCCTTGCACATAAGTAGCCTTGGAGATTAAACTTCCCAATGGCGACGTAATTTCTGGGTTATATTCACACTGGGAAGCTTCGAGAGTTATAGGAAACTTGCTTTGATGCATCGGATTCCAGCTACTGGACCTCCAGGGCACCATTCATGATTCAACTGCTGTCCTTGCACATAAGTAGCCTTGGAGATTAAAGTTCCTAATCGCGACGTAATTTCTGGGTTATATTCACACTGGGAAGCTTCGAGAGTTATAGGAAACTTGCTTTGATGCATCGGATTCCAGCTACTGGACCTCCAGGGCACCATTCATGATTCAACTGCAGTCCTTGCACATAAGTAGCCTTGGAGATTAAAGTTCCCAATGGCGACGTAATTTCTGGGTTATATTCACACTGGGAAGCTTCGAGAGTTATAGGAAACTTGCTTTGATGCATCGGATTCCAGCTACTGGACCTCCAGGGCACCATTCATGATTCAACTGCAGTCCTTGCACATAAGTAGCCTTGGAGATTAAAGTTCCCAATCGCGACGTAATTTCTGGGTTATATTCACACTGGGAAGCTTCGAGAGTTATAGGAAACTTGCTTTGATGCATCGGATTCCAGCTACTGGACCTCCAGGGCACCATTCATGATTCAACTGCAGTCCTTGCACATAAGTAGCCTTGGAGATTAAAGTTCCCAATGGCGACGTAATTTCTGGGTTATATTCACACTGGGAAGCTTCGAGAGTTATAGGAAACTTGCTTTGATGCATCGGATTCCAGCTACTGGACCTCCAGGGCACCATTCATGATTCACCTGCAGTCCTTGAACATAAGTAGCCTTGGAGATTAAAGTTCCCAATGGCGACGTAATTTCTGGGTTATATTCACACTGGGAAGGTTCGAGAGTTATAGGAAACTTGCTTTAATGCATCGGATTCCAGCTACTGGACCACCAGGGCACCATTCATGATTCAACTGCAGTCCTTGCACATAAGTAGCCTTGGAGATTAAACTTCCCAATGGCGACGTAATTTCTGGGTTATATTCACACTGGGAAGCTTCGAGAGTTATAGAAAACTTGCTTTGATGCATCGGATTCCAGCTACTGGACCTCCAGGGCACCATTCATGATTCAACTGCAGTCCTTGCACATAAGTAGCCTTGGAGATTAAAGTTCCCAATGGCGACGTAATTTCTGGGTTATATTCACACTGGGAAGCTTCGAGAGTTATAGGAAACTTGCTTTGATGCATCGGATTCCAGCTACTGGACCTCCAGGACACCATTCATGATTCAACTGCAGTCCTTGCACATAAGTAGCCTTGGAGATTAAAGTTCCCAATGGCGACGTAATATCTGGGTTATATTCACACTGGGAAGCTTCGAGAGATATAGGAAACTTGCTTTGATGCATCGGATTCCAGCTACTGGTCCTCCAGGGCACCATTCATTATTCAACTGTAGTCCTTGCACATAAGTAGCCTTGGAGATTAAAGTTCCCAATGGCGACGTAATTTCTGGGTTATATTCACACTGGGAAGCTTCGAGAGTTATAGGAAACTTGCTTTGATGCATCGGATTCCAGCTACTGGACCTCCAGGGCACCATTCATGATTCAACTGCAGTCCTTGCACATAAGTAGCCTTGGAGATTAAAGTTCCCAATGGCGACGTAATTTCTGGGTTATATTCACACTGGGAAGCTTCGAGAGTTATAGGAAACTTGCTTTGATGCATCGGATTCCAGCTACTGGTCCTCCAGGGCACCATTCATGATTCAACTGCAGTCCTTGCACATAAGTAGCCTTGGAGATTAATGTTCCCAATGGCGACGTAATTTCTGGGTTATATTCACACTGGGAAGCTTCGAGAGTTATTGGAAACTTGCTTTGATGCATCGGATTCCAGCTACTGGACCTCCAGGGCACCATTCATGATTCAACTGCAGTCCTTGCACATAAGTAGCCTTGGAGATTAAAGTTCCCAATGGCGACGTAATTTCTGGGTTATATTCACACTGGGAAGCTTCGAGAGTTATAGGAAACTTGCTTTGATGCATCGGATTCCAGCTACTGGACCTCCAGGGCACCATTCATGATTCAACTGCAGTCCTTGCACATAAGTAGCCTTGGAGATTAAAGTTCCCAATGGCGACGTAATTTCTGGGTTACATTCACACTGGGAAGCTTCGAGAGTTATAGGAAACTTGCTTTGATGCATCGGATTCCAGCTACTGGACCTCCAGGGCACCATTCATGATTCAACTGCAGTCCTTCCACATAAGTAGCCTTGGAGATTAAAGTTCCCAATGGCGACGTAATTTCTGGGTTATATTCACACTGGGGAGCTTCGAGAGTTATAGGAAACTTGCTTTGATGCATCGGATTCCAGCTACTGGACCTCCAGGGCACCATTCATGATTCAACTGCAGTCCTTGCACATAAGTAGCCTTGGAGATTAAACTTCCCAATGGCGACGTAATTTCTGGGTTATATTCACACTGGGAAGCTTCGAGAGTTATAGGAAACTTGCTTTGATGCATCGGATTCCAGCTACTGGACCTCCAGGGCACCATTCATGATTCAACTGCAGTCCTTGCACATAAGTAGCCTTGGAGATTAAAGTTCCCAATGGCGACGTAATTTCTGGGTTATATTCACACTGGGAAGCTTAGAGAGTTATAGGAAACTTGCTTTGATGCATCGGATTCCAGCTACTGGACCTCCAGGGCACCATTCATGATTCAACTGCAGTCCTTGCACATAAGTAGCCTTGGAGATTAAACTTCCCAATGGCGACGTAATTTCTGGGTTATATTCACACTGGGAAGCTTCGAGAGTTATAGGAAACTTGCTTTGATGCATCGGATTCCAGCTACTGGACCTCCAGGGCACCATTCATGATTCAACTGCAGTCCTTGCACATAAGTAGCCTTGGAGATTAAAGTTCCCAATCGCGACGTAATTTCTGGGTTATATTCACACTGGGAAGCTTCGAGAGTTATAGGAAACTTGCTTTGATGCATCGGATTCCAGCTACTGGACCTCCAGGGCACCATTCATGATTCAACTGCAGTCCTTGCACATAAGTAGCCTTGGAGATTAAAGTTCCCAATGGCGACGTAATTTCTGGGTTATATTCACACTGGGAAGCTTCGAGAGTTATAGGAAACTTGCTTTGATGCATCGGATTCCAGCTACTGGACCTCCAGGGCACCATTCATGATTCAACTGCAGTCCTTGCACATAAGTAGCCTTGGAGATTAAAGTTCCCAATCGCGACGTAATTTCTGGGTTATATTCACACTGGGAAGCTTCGAGAGTTATAGGAAACTTGCTTTGATGCATCGGATTCCAGCTACTGGACCTCCAGGGCACCATTCATGATTCAACTGCAGTCCTTGCACATAAGTAGCCTTGGAGATTAAAGTTCCCAATGGCGACGTAATTTCTGGGTTATATTCACACTGGGAAGCTTCGAGAGTTATAGGAAACTTGCTTTGATGCATCGGATTCCAGCTACTGGACCTCCAGGGCACCATTCATGATTCAACTGCAGTCCTTGCACATAAGTAGCCTTGGAGATTAAACTTCCCAATGGCGACGTAATTTCTGGGTTATATTCACACTGGGAAGCTTCGAGAGTTATAGGAAACTTGCTTTGATGCATCGTATTCCAGCTGCTGGACCTCCAGGGCACCATTCATGACTCAACTGCAGTCCTTGCACATAAGTAGCCTTGGAGATTAAAGTTCCCAATGGCGACGTAATTTCTGGGTTATATTCACACTGGGAAGCTTCGAGAGTTATAGGAAACTTGCTTTGATGCATCTGATTCCAGCTACTGGACCTCCAGGGCACCATTCATGATTCAACTGCAGTCCTTGCACATAAGTAGCCTTGGAGATTAAAGTTCCCAATGGCGACGTAATTTCTGGGTTGTATTCACACTGGGAAGCTTCGAGAGTTATAGGAAACTTTTTTTGATGCATCGGATTCCAGCTACTGGAACTCCAGGGCACCATTCATGATTCAACTGCAGTCCTTGCACATAAGTAGCCTTGGAGATTAAAGTTCCCAATGGCGACGTAATTTCTGGGTTATATTCACACTGGGAAGCTTCGAGAGTTATAGGAAACTTGCTTTGATGCATCGGATTCCAGCTACTGGACCTCCAGGGCACCATTCATGATTCAACTGCAGTCCTTGCACATAAGTAGCCTTGGAGATTAAACTTCCCAATGGCGACGTAATTTCTGGGTTATATTCACACTGGGAAGCTTCGAGAGTTATAGGAAACTTGCTTTGATGCATCGGATTCCAGCTACTGGACCTCTAGGGCACCATTCATGATTCAACTGCAGTCCTTGCACATAAGTAGCCTTGGAGATTAAAGTTCCCAATGGCGACGTAATTTCTGTGTTATATTCACACTGGGAAGCTTCGAGAGTTATAGGAAACTTGCTTTGATGCATCGGATTCCAGCTACTGGACCTCCAGGGCACCATTCATGATTCAACTGCAGTCCTTGCACATAAGTAGCCTTGGAGATTAAAGTTCCCAATGGCGACGTAATTTCTGGGTTATATTCACACTGGGAAGCTTCGAGAGTTATAGGAAACTTGCTTTGATGCATCGGATTCCAGCTACTGGACCTCCAGGGCACCATTCATGATTCAACTGCAGTCCTTGCACATAAGTAGCCTTGGAGATTAAACTTCCCAATGGCGACGTAATTTCTGGGTTATACTCACACTGGGAAGCTTCGAGAATTATAGGAAACTTGCTTTGATGCATCGGGTTCCAGCTACTTGACCTCCAGGGCACCATTCATGATTCAACTGCAGTCCTTGCACATAAGTAGCCTTGGAGATTAAAGTTCCCATTGGCGACGTAATTTCTGAGTGATATTCACACTGGGAAGCTTCGAGAGTTATAGGAAACTCGCTTTGATGCATCGGATTCCAGCTACTGGACCTCCAGGGCACCATTCATGATTCAACTGCAGTCCTTGCACATAAGTAGCCTTGGAGATTAAACTTCCCAAAGGCGACGTAATTTCTGGGTTATATTCACACTGGGAAGCTTCGAGAGTTATAGGAAACTTGCTTTGATGCATCGGATTCCAGCTACTGGACCTCCAGGGCACCATTCATGATTCAACTGCAGTCCTTGCACATAAGTAGCCTTGGAGATTAAACTTCCCAATGGCGACGTAATTTCTGGGTTATATTCACACTGGGAAGCTTCGAGAGTTATAGGAAACTTGCTTTGATGCATCGGATTCCAGCTACTGGACCTCCAGGGCACCATTCATGATTCAACTGCAGTCCTTGCACATAAGTAGCCTTGGAGATTAAAGTTCCCAATGGCGACGTAATTTCTGGGTTATATTCACACTGGGAAGCTTCGAGAGTTATAGGAAACTTGCTTTGATGCATCGGATTCCAGCTACTGGACCTCCAGGGCACCATTCATGATTCAACTGCAGTCCTTGCACATAAGTAGCCCTGGAGATTACAGTTCCCAATGGCGACGTAATATCTGGGTTATATTCACACTGGGAAGCTTCGAGAGTTATAGGAAACTTGCTTTGATGCATCGGATTCCAGCTACTGGACCTCCAGGGCACCATTCATCATTCAACTGCAGTCCTTGCACATAAGTAGCCTTGGAGATTAAAGTTCCCAATGGCGACGTAATTTCTGGGTTATATTCACACTGGGAAGCTTCGAGAGTTATAGGAAACTTGCTTTGATGCATCGGATTCCAGCTACTGGACCTCCAGGGCACCATTCATGATTCAACTGCAGTCCTTGCACATAAGTAGCCTTGGAGATTAAAGTTCCCAATGGCGACGTAATATCTGGGTTATATTCACACAGGGAAGCTTCGAGAGTTATAGGAAACTTGCTTTGATGCATCGGATTCCAGCTACTGGACCTCCAGGGCACCATTCATGATTCAACTGCAGTCCTTGCACATAAGTAGCCTTGGAGATTAAAGTTCCCAATGGCGACGTAATTTCTGGGTTATATTCACACTGGGAAGATTCGAGAGTTATAGGAAACTTGCTTTGATGCATCGGATTCCAGCTACTGGACCTCCAGGGCACCATTCATGATTCACCTGCAGTCCTTGAACATAAGTAGCCTTGGAGATTAAAGTTCCCAATGGCGACGTAATTTCTGGGTTATATTCACACTGGGAAGGTTCGAGAGTTATAGGAAACTTGCTTTAATGCATCGGATTCCAGCTACTGGACCACCAGGGCACCATTCATGATCAACTGCAGTCCTTGCACATAAGTAGCCTTGGAGATTAAACTTCCCAATGGCGACGTAATTTCTGGGTTATATTCACACTGGGAAGCTTCGAGAGTTATAGAAAACTTGCTTTGATGCATCGGATTCCAGCTACTGGACCTCCAGGGCACCATTCATGATTCAACTGCAGTCCTTGCACATAAGTAGCCTTGGAGATTAAAGTTCCCAATGGCGACGTAATTTCTGGGTTATATTCACACTGGGAAGCTTCGAGAGTTATGGGAAACTTGCTTTGATGCATCGGATTCCAGCTACTGGACCTCCAGGACACCATTCATGATTCAACTGCAGTCCTTGCACATAAGTAGCCTTGGAGATTAAAGTTCCCAATGGCGACGTAATTTCTGGGTTATATTCACACTGGGAAGCTTCGAGAGATATAGGAAACTTGCTTTGATGCATCGGATTCCAGCTACTGGTCCTCCAGGGCACCATTCATTATTCAACTGCAGTCCTTGCACATAAGTAGCCTTGGAGATTAAAGTTCCCAATGGCGATGTAATTTCTGGGTTATATTCACACTGGGAAGCTTCGAGAGTTATAGGAAACTTGCTTTGATGCATCGGATTCCAGCTACTGGACCTCCAGGGCACCATTCATGATTCAACTGCAGTCCTTGCACATAAGTAGCCTTGGAGATTAAAGTTCCCAATGGCGACGTAATTTCTGGGTTATATTCACACTGGGAAGCTTCGAGAGTTATAGGAAACTTGCTTTGATGCATCGGATTCCAGCTACTGGACCTCCAGGGCACCATTCATGATTCAACTGCAGTCCTTGCACATAAGTAGCCTTGGAGATTAAAGTTCCCAATGGCGACGTAATTTCTGGGTTATATTCACACTGGGAAGCTTCGAGAGTTATAGGAAACTTGCTTTGATGCATCGGATTCCAGCTACTGGACCTCCAGGGCACCATTCATGATTCAACTGCAGTCCTTGCACATAAGTAGCCCTGGAGATTACAGTTCCCAATGGCGACGTAATATCTGGGTTATATTCACACTGGGAAGCTTCGAGAGTTATAGGAAACTTGCTTTGATGCATCGGATTCCAGCTACTGGACCTCCAGGGCACCATTCATCATTCAACTGCAGTCCTTGCACATAAGTAGCCTTGGAGATTAAAGTTCCCAATGGCGACGTAATTTCTGGGTTATATTCACACTGGGAAGCTTCGAGAGTTATAGGAAACTTGCTTTGATGCATCGGATTCCAGCTACTGGACCTCCAGGGCACCATTCATGATTCAACTGCAGTCCTTGCACATAAGTAGCCTTGGAGATTAAAGTTCCCAATGGCGACGTAATATCTGGGTTATATTCACACAGGGAAGCTTCGAGAGTTATAGGAAACTTGCTTTGATGCATCGGATTCCAGCTACTGGACCTCCAGGGCACCATTCATGATTCAACTGCAGTCCTTGCACATAAGTAGCCTTGGAGATTAAAGTTCCCAATGGCGACGTAATTTCTGGGTTATATTCACACTGGGAAGCTTCGAGAGTTATAGGAAACTTGCTTTGATGCATCGGATTCCAGCTACTGGACCTCCAGGGCACCATTCATGATTCACCTGCAGTCCTTGAACATAAGTAGCCTTGGAGATTAAAGTTCCCAATGGCGACGTAATTTCTGGGTTATATTCACACTGGGAAGGTTCGAGAGTTATAGGAAACTTGCTTTAATGCATCGGATTCCAGCTACTGGACCACCAGGGCACCATTCATGATCAACTGCAGTCCTTGCACATAAGTAGCCTTGGAGATTAAACTTCCCAATGGCGACGTAATTTCTGGGTTATATTCACACTGGGAAGCTTCGAGAGTTATAGAAAACTTGCTTTGATGCATCGGATTCCAGCTACTGGACCTCCAGGGCACCATTCATGATTCAACTGCAGTCCTTGCACATAAGTAGCCTTGGAGATTAAAGTTCCCAATGGCGACGTAATTTCTGGGTTATATTCACACTGGGAAGCTTCGAGAGTTATGGGAAACTTGCTTTGATGCATCGGATTCCAGCTACTGGACCTCCAGGACACCATTCATGATTCAACTGCAGTCCTTGCACATAAGTAGCCTTGGAGATTAAAGTTCCCAATGGCGACGTAATTTCTGGGTTATATTCACACTGGGAAGCTTCGAGAGATATAGGAAACTTGCTTTGATGCATCGGATTCCAGCTACTGGTCCTCCAGGGCACCATTCATTATTCAACTGCAGTCCTTGCACATAAGTAGCCTTGGAGATTAAAGTTCCCAATGGCGATGTAATTTCTGGGTTATATTCACACTGGGAAGCTTCGAGAGTTATAGGAAACTTGCTTTGATGCATCGGATTCCAGCTACTGGACCTCCAGGGCACCATTCATGATTCAACTGCAGTCCTTGCACATAAGTAGCCTTGGAGATTAAAGTTCCCAATGGCGACGTAATTTCTGGGTTATATTCACACTGGGAAGCTTCGAGATTTATAGGAAACTTGCTTTGATGCATCGGATTCCAGCTACTGGTCCTCCAGGGCACCATTCATGATTCAACTGCAGTCCTTGCACATAAGTAGCCTTGGAGATTAATGTTCCCAATGGCGACGTAATTTCTGGGTTATATTCACACTGGGAAGCTTCGAGAGTTATTGGAAACTTGCTTTGATGCATCGGATTCCAGCTACTGGACCTCCAGGGCACCATTCATCATTCAACTGCAGTCCTTGCACATAAGTAGCCTTGGAGATTAAAGTTCCCAATGGCGACGTAATTTCTGGGTTATATTCACACTGGGAAGCTTCGAGAGTTATAGGAAACTTGCTTTGATGCATCGGATTCCAGCTACTGGACCTCCAGGGCACCATTCATGATTCAACTGCAGTCCTTGCACATAAGTAGCCTTGGAGATTAAAGTTCCCAATGGCGACGTAATTTCTGGGTTATATTCACACTGGGAAGCTTCGAGAGTTATAGGAAACTTGCTTTGATGCATCGGATTCCAGCTACTGGACCTCCAGGGCACCATTCATGATTCAACTGCAGTCCTTCCACATAAGTAGCCTTGGAGATTAAAGTTCCCAATGGCGACGTAATTTCTGGGTTATATTCACACTGGGAAGCTTCGAGAGTTATAGGAAACTTGCTTTGATGCATCGGATTCCAGCTACTGGACCTCCAGGGCACCATTCATGACTCAACTGCAGTCCTTGCACATAAGTAGCCTTGGAGATTAAAGTTCCCAATGGCGACGTAATTTCTGGGTTATATTCACACTGGGAAGCTTCGAGAGTTATAGGAAACTTGCTTTGATGCATCGGATTCCAGCTACTGGACCTCCAGGGCACCATTCATGATTCAACTGCAGTCCTTGCACATAAGTAGCCTTGGAGATTAAAGTTCCCAATGGCGACGTAATTTCTGGGTTATATTCAGACTGGGAAGCTTCGAGAGTTATAGGAAACTTGCTTTGATGCATCGGATTCCAGCTACTGGACCTCCAGGGCACCATTCATGATTCAACTGCAGTCCTTGCACATAAGTAGCCTTGGAGATTAAACTTCCCAATGGCGACGTAATTTCTGGGTTATATTCACACTGGGAAGCTTCGAGAGTTATAGGAAACTTGCTTTGATGCATCGGATTCCAGCTACTGGACCACCAGTGCACCATTCATGATTCAACTGCAGTCCGTGCACATAAGTAGCCTTGGAGATTAAAGTTCCCAATGGCGACGTAATTTCTGGGTTATATTCACACTGGGAAGCTTCGAGAGTTATAGGAAACTTGCTTTGATGCATCGTATTCCAGCTGCTGGACCTCCAGGGCACCATTCATGACTCAACTGCAGTCCTTGCACATAAGTAGCCTTGGAGATTAAACTTCCCAATGGCGACGTAATTTCTGGGTTATATTCACACTGGGAAGCTTCGAGAGTTATAGGAAACTTGCTTTGATGCATCGGATTCCAGCTACTGGACCTCCAGGGCACCATTCATGATTCAACTGCTGTCCTTGCACATAAGTAGCCTTGGAGATTAAAGTTCCTAATCGCGACGTAATTTCTGGGTTATATTCACACTGGGAAGCTTCGAGAGTTATAGGAAACTTGCTTTGATGCATCGGATTCCAGCTACTGGACCTCCAGGGCACCATTCATGATTCAACTGCAGTCCTTGCACATAAGTAGCCTTGGAGATTAAAGTTCCCAATGGCGACGTAATTTCTGGGTTATATTCACACTGGGAAGCTTCGAGAGTTATAGGAAACTTGCTTTGATGCATCGGATTCCAGCTACTGGACCTCCAGGGCACCATTCATGATTCAACTGCAGTCCTTGCACATAAGTAGCCTTGGAGATTAAAGTTCCCAATCGCGACGTAATTTCTGGGTTATATTCACACTGGGAAGCTTCGAGAGCTATAGGAAACTTGCTTTGATGCATCGGATTCCAGCTACTGGACCTCCAGGGCACCATTCATGATTCAACTGCAGTCCTTGCACATAAGTAGCCTTGGAGATTAAAGTTCCCAATGGCGACGTAATTTCTGGGTTATATTCACACTGGGAAGCTTCGAGAGTTATAGGAAACTTGCTTTGATGCATCGGATTCCAGCTACTGGACCTCCAGGGCACCATTCATGATTCAACTGCAGTCCTTGCACATAAGTAGCCTTGGAGATTAAACTTCCCAATGGCGACGTAATTTCTGGGTTATATTCACACTGGGAAGCTTCGAGAGTTATAGGAAACTTGCTTTGATGCATCGTATTCCAGCTGCTGGGCCTCCAGGGCACCATTCATGACTCAACTGCAGTCCTTGCACATAAGTAGCCTTGGAGATTAAAGTTCCCAATGGCGACGTAATTTCTGGGTTATATTCACACTGGGAAGCTTCGAGAGTTATAGGAAACTTGCTTTGATGCATCTGATTCCAGCTACTGGACCTCCAGGGCACCATTCATGATTCAACTACAGTCCTTGCACATAAGTAGCCTTGGAGATTAAAGTTCCCAATGGCGACGTAATTTCTGGGTTGTATTCACACTGGGAAGCTTCGAGAGTTATAGGAAACTTGCTTTGATGCATCGGATTCCAGCTACTGGACCTCCAGGGCACCATTCATGATTCAACTGCAGTCCTTGCACATAAGTAGCCTTGGAGATTAAAGTTCCCAATGGCGACGTAATTTCTGGGTTATATTCACACTGGGAAGCTTCGAGAGTTATAGGAAACTTGCTTTGATGCATCGGATTCCAGCTACTGGACCTCCAGGGCACCATTCATGATTCAACTGCAGTCCTTGCACATAAGTAGCCTTGGAGATTAAACTTCCCAATGGCGACGTAATTTCTGGGTTATATTCACACTGGAAAGCTTCGAGAGTTATAGGAAACTTGCTTTGATGCATCGGATTCCAGCTACTGGACCTCTAGGGCACCATTCATGATTCAACTGCAGTCCTTGCACATAAGTAGCCTTGGAGATTAAAGTTCCCAATGGCGACGTAATTTCTGTGTTATATTCACACTGGGAAGCTTCGAGAGTTATAGGAAACTTGCTTTGATGCATCGGATTCCAGCTACTGGACCTCCAGGGCACCATTCATGATTCAACTGCAGTCCTTGCACATAAGTAGCCTTGGAGATTAAAGTTCCCAATGGCGACGTAATTTCTGGGTTATATTCACACTGGGAAGCTTCGAGAGTTATTGGAAACTTGCTTTGATGCATCGGATTCCAGCTACTGGACCTCCAGGGCACCATTCATCATTCAACTGCAGTCCTTGCACATAAGTAGCCTTGGAGATTAAAGTTCCCAATGGCGACGTAATTTCTGGGTTATATTCACACTGGGAAGCTTCGAGAGTTATAGGAAACTTGCTTTGATGCATCGGATTCCAGCTACTGGACCTCCAGGGCACCATTCATGATTCAACTGCAGTCCTTGCACATAAGTAGCCTTGGAGATTAAAGTTCCCAATGGCGACGTAATTTCTGGGTTATATTCACACTGGGAAGCTTCGAGAGTTATAGGAAACTTGCTTTGATGCATCGGATTCCAGCTACTGGACCTCCAGGGCACCATTCATGATTCAACTGCAGTCCTTCCACATAAGTAGCCTTGGAGATTAAAGTTCCCAATGGCGACGTAATTTCTGGGTTATATTCACACTGGGAAGCTTCGAGAGTTATAGGAAACTTGCTTTGATGCATCGGATTCCAGCTACTGGACCTCCAGGGCACCATTCATGATTCAACTGCAGTCCTTGCACATAAGTAGCCTTGGAGATTAAAGTTCCCAATGGCGACGTAATTTCTGGGTTATATTCACACTGGGAAGCTTCGAGAGTTATAGGAAACTTGCTTTGATGCATCGGATTCCAGCTACTGGACCTCCAGGGCACCATTCATGATTCAACTGCAGTCCTTGCACATAAGTAGCCTTGGAGATTAAAGTTCCCAATGGCGACGTAATTTCTGGGTTATATTCACACTGGGAAGCTTCGAGAGTTATAGGAAACTTGCTTTGATGCATCGGATTCCAGCTACTGGACCTCCAGGGCACCATTCATGATTCAACTGCAGTCCTTGCACATAAGTAGCCTTGGAGATTAAACTTCCCAATGGCGACGTAATTTCTGGGTTATATTCACACTGGGAAGCTTCGAGAGTTATAGGAAACTTGCTTTGATGCATCGGATTCCAGCTACTGGACCACCAGTGCACCATTCATGATTCAACTGCAGTCCGTGCACATAAGTAGCCTTGGAGATTAAAGTTCCCAATGGCGACGTAATTTCTGGGTTATATTCACACTGGGAAGCTTCGAGAGTTATAGGAAACTTGCTTTGATGCATCGTATTCCAGCTGCTGGACCTCCAGGGCACCATTCATGACTCAACTGCAGTCCTTGCACATAAGTAGCCTTGGAGATTAAACTTCCCAATGGCGACGTAATTTCTGGGTTATATTCACACTGGGAAGCTTCGAGAGTTATAGGAAACTTGCTTTGATGCATCGGATTCCAGCTACTGGACCTCCAGGGCACCATTCATGATTCAACTGCTGTCCTTGCACATAAGTAGCCTTGGAGATTAAAGTTCCTAATCGCGACGTAATTTCTGGGTTATATTCACACTGGGAAGCTTCGAGAGTTATAGGAAACTTGCTTTGATGCATCGGATTCCAGCTACTGGACCTCCAGGGCACCATTCATGATTCAACTGCAGTCCTTGCACATAAGTAGCCTTGGAGATTAAAGTTCCCAATGGCGACGTAATTTCTGGGTTATATTCACACTGGGAAGCTTCGAGAGTTATAGGAAACTTGCTTTGATGCATCGGATTCCAGCTACTGGACCTCCAGGGCACCATTCATGATTCAACTGCAGTCCTTGCACATAAGTAGCCTTGGAGATTAAAGTTCCCAATCGCGACGTAATTTCTGGGTTATATTCACACTGGGAAGCTTCGAGAGCTATAGGAAACTTGCTTTGATGCATCGGATTCCAGCTACTGGACCTCCAGGGCACCATTCATGATTCAACTGCAGTCCTTGCACATAAGTAGCCTTGGAGATTAAAGTTCCCAATGGCGACGTAATTTCTGGGTTATATTCACACTGGGAAGCTTCGAGAGTTATAGGAAACTTGCTTTGATGCATCGGATTCCAGCTACTGGACCTCCAGGGCACCATTCATGATTCAACTGCAGTCCTTGCACATAAGTAGCCTTGGAGATTAAACTTCCCAATGGCGACGTAATTTCTGGGTTATATTCACACTGGGAAGCTTCGAGAGTTATAGGAAACTTGCTTTGATGCATCGTATTCCAGCTGCTGGGCCTCCAGGGCACCATTCATGACTCAACTGCAGTCCTTGCACATAAGTAGCCTTGGAGATTAAAGTTCCCAATGGCGACGTAATTTCTGGGTTATATTCACACTGGGAAGCTTCGAGAGTTATAGGAAACTTGCTTTGATGCATCTGATTCCAGCTACTGGACCTCCAGGGCACCATTCATGATTCAACTACAGTCCTTGCACATAAGTAGCCTTGGAGATTAAAGTTCCCAATGGCGACGTAATTTCTGGGTTGTATTCACACTGGGAAGCTTCGAGAGTTATAGGAAACTTGCTTTGATGCATCGGATTCCAGCTACTGGACCTCCAGGGCACCATTCATGATTCAACTGCAGTCCTTGCACATAAGTAGCCTTGGAGATTAAAGTTCCCAATGGCGACGTAATTTCTGGGTTATATTCACACTGGGAAGCTTCGAGAGTTATAGGAAACTTGCTTTGATGCATCGGATTCCAGCTACTGGACCTCCAGGGCACCATTCATGATTCAACTGCAGTCCTTGCACATAAGTAGCCTTGGAGATTAAACTTCCCAATGGCGACGTAATTTCTGGGTTATATTCACACTGGAAAGCTTCGAGAGTTATAGGAAACTTGCTTTGATGCATCGGATTCCAGCTACTGGACCTCTAGGGCACCATTCATGATTCAACTGCAGTCCTTGCACATAAGTAGCCTTGGAGATTAAAGTTCCCAATGGCGACGTAATTTCTGTGTTATATTCACACTGGGAAGCTTCGAGAGTTATAGGAAACTTGCTTTGATGCATCGGATTCCAGCTACTGGACCTCCAGGGCACCATTCATGATTCAACTGCAGTCCTTGCACATAAGTAGCCTTGGAGATTAAAGTTCCCAATGGCGACGTAATTTCTGGGTTATATTCACACTGGGAAGCTTCGAGAGTTATAGGAAACTTACTTTGATGCATCGGATTCCAGCTACTGGACCTCCAGGGCACCATTCATGATTCAACTGCAGTCCTTGCACATAAGTAGCCTTGGAGATTAAAGTTCCCAATGGCGACGTAATTTCTGGGTTATATTCACACTGGGAAGCTTCGAGAGTTATAGGAAACTTGCTTTGATGCATCGGGTTCCAGCTACTTGACCTCCAGGGCACCATTCATGATTCAACTGCAGTCCTTGCACATAAGTAGCCTTGGAGATTAAAGTTCCCAATGGCGACGTAATTTCTGAGTGATATTCACACTGGGAAGCTTCGAGAGTTATAGGAAACTTGCTTTGATGCATCGGATTCCAGCTACTGGACCTCCAGGGCACCATTCATGATTCAACTGCAGTCCTTGCACATAAGTAGCCTTGGAGATTAAACTTCCCAAAGGCGACGTAATTTCTGGGTTATATTCACACTGGGAAGCTTCGAGAGTTATAGGAAACTTGCTTTGATGCATCGGATTCCAGCTACTGGACCTCCAGGGCACCATTCATGATTCAACTGCAGTCCTTGCACATAAGTAGCCTTGGAGATTAAACTTCCCAATGGCGACGTAATTTCTGGGTTATATTCACACTGGGAAGCTTCGAGAGTTATAGGAAACTTGCTTTGATGCATCGGATTCCAGCTACTGGACCTCCAGGGCACCATTCATGATTCAACTGCAGTCCTTGCACATAAGTAGCCCTGGAGATTACAGTTCCCAATGGCGACGTAATATCTGGGTTATATTCACACTGGGAAGCTTCGAGAGTTATAGGAAACTTGCTTTGATGCATCGGATTCCAGCTACTGGACCTCCAGGGCACCATTCATGATTCAACTGCAGTCCTTGCACATAAGTAGCCTTGGAGATTAAAGTTCCCAATGGCGACGTAATTTCTGGGTTATATTCACACTGGGAAGCTTCGAGAGTTATAGGAAACTTGCTTTGATGCATCGGATTCCAGCTACTGGACCTCCAGGGCACCATTCATGATTCAACTGCAGTCCTTGCACATAAGTAGCCTTGGAGATTAAACTTCCCAATGGCGACGTAATTTCTGGGTTATATTCACACTGGGAAGCTTCGAGAGTTATAGGAAACTTGCTTTGATGCATCGGATTCCAGCTACTGGACCTCCAGGGCACCATTCATGATTCAACTGCAGTCCTTGCACATAAGTAGCCTTGGAGATTAAAGTTCCCAATGGCGACGTAATTTCTGGGTTATATTCACACTGGGAAGCTTCGAGAGTTATAGGAAACTTGCTTTGATGCATCGGATTCCAGCTACTGGACCTCCAGGGCACCATTCATCATTCACCTGCAGTCCTTGAACATAAGTAGCCTTGGAGATTAAAGTTCCCAATGGCGACGTAATTTCTGGGTTATATTCACACTGGGAAGGTTCGAGAGTTATAGGAAACTTGCTTTAATGCATCGGATTCCAGCTACTGGACCACCAGGGCACCATTCATGATTCAACTGCAGTCCTTGCACATAAGTAGCCTTGGAGATTAAACTTCCCAATGGCGACGTAATTTCTGGGTTATATTCACACTGGGAAGCTTCGAGAGTTATAGAAAACTTGCTTTGATGCATCGGATTCCAGCTACTGGACCTCCAGGGCACCATTCATGATTCAACTGCAGTCCTTGCACATAAGTAGCCTTGGAGATTAAAGTTCCCAATGGCGACGTAATTTCTGGGTTATATTCACACTGGGAAGCTTCGAGAGATATAGGAAACTTGCTTTGATGCATCGGATTCCAGCTACTGGTCCTCCAGGGCACCATTCATTATTCAACTGCAGTCCTTGCACATAAGTAGCCTTGGAGATTAAAGTTCCCAATGGCGACGTAATTTCTGGGTTATATTCACACTGGGAAGCTTCGAGAGTTATAGGAAACTTGCTTTGATGCATCGGATTCCAGCTACTGGACCTCCAGGGCACCATTCATGATTCAACTGCAGTCCTTGCACATAAGTAGCCTTGGAGATTAAACTTCCCAATGGCGACGTAATTTCTGGGTTATATTCACACTGGGAAGCTTCGAGAGTTATAGGAAACTTGCTTTGATGCATCGGATTCCAGCTACTGGACCTCCAGGACACCATTCATGATTCAACTGCAGTCCTTGCACATAAGTAGCCTTGGAGATTAAAGTTCCCAATGGCGACGTAATTTCTGGGTTATATTCACACTGGGAAGCTTCGAGAGATATAGGAAACTTGCTTTGATGCATCGGATTCCAGCTACTGGACCTCCAGGGCACCATTCATGATTCAACTGCAGTCCTTGCACATAAGTAGCCTTGGAGATTAAACTTCCCAATGGCGACGTAATTTCTGGGTTATATTCACACTGGGAAGCTTCGAGAGTTATAGGAAACTTGCTTTGATGCATCGGATTCCAGCTACTGGTCCTCCAGGGCACCATTCATGATTCAACTGCAGTCCTTGCACATAAGTAGCCTTGGAGATTAATGTTCCCAATGGCGACGTAATTTCTGGGTTATATTCACACTGGGAAGCTTCGAGAGTTATTGGAAACTTGCTTTGATGCATCGGATTCCAGCTACTGGACCTCCAGGGCACCATTCATGATTCAACTGCAGTCCTTGCACATAAGTAGCCTTGGAGATTAAAGTTCCCAATGGCGACGTAATTTCTGGGTTATATTCACACTGGGAAGCTTCGAGAGTTATAGGAAACTTGCTTTGATGCATCGGATTCCAGCTACTGGACCTCCAGGGCACCATTCATGATTCAACTGCAGTCCTTGCACATAAGTAGCCTTGGAGATTAAAGTTCCCAATGGCGACGTAATTTCTGGGTTATATTCACACTGGGAAGCTTCGAGAGTTATAGGAAACTTGCTTTGATGCATCGGATTCCAGCTACTGGACCTCCAGGGCACCATTCATGATTCAACTGCAGTCCTTCCACATAAGTAGCCTTGGAGATTAAACTTCCCAATGGCGACGTAATTTCTGGGTTATATTCACACTGGGAAGCTTCGAGAGTTATAGGAAACTTGCTTTGATGCATCGGATTCCAGCTACTGGACCTCCAGGGCACCATTCATGATTCAACTGCAGTCCTTGCACATAAGTAGCCTTGGAGATTAAAGTTCCCAATGGCGACGTAATTTCTGGGTTATATTCACACTGGGAAGCTTCGAGAGTTATAGGAAACTTGCTTTGATGCATCGGATTCCAGGTACTGGACCTCCAGGGCACCATTCATGATTCAACTGCAGTCCTTGCACATAAGTAGCCTTGGAGATTAAAGTTCCCAATGGCGACGTAATTTCTGGGTTATATTCACACTGGGAAGCTTCGAGAGTTATAGGAAACTTGCTTTGATGCATCGGATTCCAGCTACTGGACCTCCAGGGCACCATTCATGATTCAACTGCAGTCCTTGCACATAAGTAGCCTTGGAGATTAAAGTTCCCAATGGCGACGTAATTTCTGGGTTATATTCACACTGGGAAGCTTCGAGAGTTATAGGAAACTTGCTTTGATGCATCGGATTCCAGCTACTGGACCTCCAGGGCACCATTCATGATTCAACTGCAGTCCTTGCACATAAGTAGCCTTGGAGATTAAAGTTCCCAATGGCGACGTAATTTCTGGGTTATATTCACACTGGGAAGCTTCGAGAGTTATAGGAAACTTGCTTTGATGCATCGGATTCCAGCTGCTGGACCTCCAGGGCACCATTCATGACTCAACTGCAGTCCTTGCACATAAGTAGCCTTGGAGATTAAAGTTCCCAATGGCGACGTAATTTCTGGGTTATATTCACACTGGGAAGCTTCGAGAGTTATAGGAAACTTGCTTTGATGCATCGGATTCCAGCTACTGGACCTCCAGGGCACCATTCATGATTCAACTGCTGTCCTTGCACATAAGTAGCCTTGGAGATTAAAGTTCCCAATCGCGACGTAATTTCTGGGTTATATTCACACTGGGAAGCTTCGAGAGTTATAGGAAACTTGCTTTGATGCATCGGATTCCAGCTACTGGACCTCCAGGGCACCATTCATGATTCAACTGCAGTCCTTGCACATAAGTAGCCTTGGAGATTAAAGTTCCCAATGGCGACGTAATTTCTGGGTTATATTCACACTGGGAAGCTTCGAGAGTTATAGGAAACTTGCTTTGATGCATCGGATTCCAGCTACTGGACCTCCAGGGCACCATTCATGATTCAACTGCAGTCCTTGCACATAAGTAGCCTTGGAGATTAAAGTTCCCAATGGCGACGTAATTTCTGGGTTATATTCACACTGGGAAGCTTCGAGAGTTATAGGAAACTTGCTTTGATGCATCGGATTCCAGCTACTGGACCTCCAGGGCACCATTCATGATTCAACTGCAGTCCTTGCACATAAGTAGCCTTGGAGATTAAACTTCCCAATGGCGACGTAATTTCTGGGTTATATTCACACTGGGAAGCTTCGAGAGTTATAGGAAACTTGCTTTGATGCATCGGATTCCAGCTACTGGACCTCCAGGGCACCATTCATGATTCAACTGCAGTCCTTGCACATAAGTAGCCTTGGAGATTAAACTTCCCAATGGCGACGTAATTTCTGGGTTATATTCACACTGGGAAGCTTCGAGAGTTATAGGAAACTTGCTTTGATGCATCGTATTCCAGCTGCTGGGCCTCCAGGGCACCATTCATGACTCAACTGCAGTCCTTGCACATAAGTAGCCTTGGAGATTAAAGTTCCCAATGGCGACGTAATTTCTGGGTTATATTCACACTGGGAAGCTTCGAGAGTTATAGGAAACTTGCTTTGATGCATCTGATTCCAGCTACTGGACCTCCAGGGCACCATTCATGATTCAACTGCAGTCCTTGCACATAAGTAGCCTTGGAGATTAAAGTTCCCAATGGCGACGTAATTTCTGGGTTGTATTCACACTGGGAAGCTTCGAGAGTTATAGGAAACTTGCTTTGATGCATCGGATTCCAGCTACTGGACCTCCAGGGCACCATTCATGATTCAACTGCAGTCCTTGCACATAAGTAGCCTTGGAGATTAAAGTTCCCAATGGCGACGTAATTTCTGGGTTATATTCACACTGGGAAGCTTCGAGAGTTATAGGAAACTTGCTTTGATGCATCGGATTCCAGCTACTGGACCTCCAGGGCACCATTCATGATTCAACTGCAGTCCTTGCACATAAGTAGCCTTGGAGATTAAAGTTCCCAATGGCGACGTAATTTCTGGGTTATATTCACACTGGGAAGCTTCGAGAGTTATAGGAAACTTGCTTTGATGCATCGGATTCCAGCTACTGGACCTCTAGGGCACCATTCATGATTCAACTGCAGTCCTTGCACATAAGTAGCCTTGGAGATTAAAGTTCCCAATGGCGACGTAATTTCTGTGTTATATTCACACTGGGAAGCTTCGAGAGTTATAGGAAACTTGCTTTGATGCATCGGATTCCAGCTACTGGACCTCCAGGGCACCATTCATGATTCAACTGCAGTCCTTGCACATAAGTAGCCTTGGAGATTAAAGTTCCCAATGGCGACGTAATTTCTGTGTTATATTCACACTGGGAAGCTTCGAGAGTTATAGGAAACTTACTTTGATGCATCGGATTCCAGCTACTGGACCTCCAGGGCACCATTCATGATTCAACTGCAGTCCTTGCACATAAGTAGCCGTGGAGATTAAACTTCCCAATGGCGACGTAATTTCTGGGTTATATTCACACTGGGAAGCTTCGAGAGTTATAGGAAACTTGCTTTGATGCATCGGGTTCCAGCTACTTGACCTCCAGGGCACCATTCATGATTCAACTGCAGTCCTTGCACATAAGTAGCCTTGGAGATTAAAGTTCCCAATGCCGACGTAATTTCTGAGTGATATTCACACTGGGAAGCTTCGAGAGTTATAGGAAACTTGCTTTGATGCATCGGATTCCAGCTACTGGACCTCCAGGGCACCATTCATGATTCAACTGCAGTCCTTGCACATAAGTAGCCTTGGAGATTAAACTTCCCAAAGGCGACGTAATTTCTGGGTTATATTCACACTGGGAAGCTTCGAGAGTTATAGGAAACTTGCTTTGATGCATCGGATTCCAGCTACTGGACCTCCAGGGCACCATTCATGATTCAACTGCAGTCCTTGCACATAAGTAGCCTTGGAGATTAAAGTTCCCAATGGCGACGTAATTTCTGGGTTATATTCACACTGGGAAGCTTCGAGAGTTATAGGAAACTTGCTTTGATGCATCGGATTCCAGCTACTGGACCTCCAGGGCACCATTCATGATTCAACTGCAGTCCTTGCACATAAGTAGCCTTGGAGATTAAAGTTCCCAATGGCGACGTAATTTCTGGGTTATATTCACACTGGGAAGCTTCGAGAGTTATAGGAAACTTGCTTTGATGCATCGGATTCCAGCTACTGGAACTCCAGGGCACCATTCATGATTCAACTGCAGTCCTTGCACATAAGTAGCCCTGGAGATTACAGTTCCCAATGGCGACGTAATATCTGGGTTATATTCACACTGGGAAGCTTCGAGAGTTATAGGAAACTTGCTTTGATGCATCGGATTCCAGCTACTGGACCTCCAGGGCACCATTCATGATTCAACTGCAGTCCTTGCACATAAGTAGCCTTGGAGATTAAACTTCCCAATGGCGACGTAATTTCTGGGTTATATTCACACTGGGAAGCTTCGAGAGTTATAGGAAACTTGCTTTGATGCATCGGATTCCAGCTACTGGACCTCCAGGGCACCATTCATGATTCAACTGCAGTCCTTGCACATAAGTAGCCTTGGAGATTAAAGTTCCCAATGGCGACGTAATTTCTGGGTTATATTCACACTGGGAAGCTTCGAGAGTTATAGGAAACTTGCTTTGATGCATCGGATTCCAGCTACTGGACCTCCAGGGCACCATTCATGATTCAACTGCAGTCCTTGCACATAAGTAGCCTTGGAGATTAAAGTTCCCAATGGCGACGTAATTTCTGGGTTATATTCACACTGGGAAGCTTCGAGAGTTATAGGAAACTTGCTTTGATGCATCGGATTCCAGCTACTGGACCTCCAGGGCACCATTCATGATTCAACTGCAGTCCTTGCACATAAGTAGCCTTGGAGATTAAACTTCCCAATGGCGACGTAATTTCTGGGTTATATTCACACTGGGAAGCTTCGAGAGTTATAGGAAACTTGCTTTGATGCATCGGATTCCAGCTACTGGACCTCCAGGGCACCATTCATGATTCAACTGCAGTCCTTGCACATAAGTAGCCTTGGAGATTAAACTTCCCAATGGCGACGTAATTTCTGGGTTATATTCACACTGGGAAGCTTCGAGAGTTATAGGAAACTTGCTTTGATGCATCGGATTCCAGCTACTGGACCTGCAGGACACCATTCATGATTCAACTGCAGCCCTTGCACATAAGTAGCCTTGGAGATTAAACTTCCCAATGGCGACGTAATTTCTGGGTTATATTCACACTGGGAAGCTTCGAGAGTTATAGGAAACTTGCTTTGATGCATCGGGTTCCAGCTACTTGACCTCCAGGGCACCATTCATGATTCAACTGCAGTCCTTGCTCATAAGTAGCCTTGGAGATTAAAGTTCCCAATGGCGACGTAATTTCTGAGTGATATTCACACTGGGAAGCTTCGAGAGTTATAGGAAACTTGCTTTGATGCATCGGATTCGAGCTACTGGACCTCCAGGGCACCATTCATGATTCAACTGCAGTCCTTGCACATAAGTAGCCTTGGAGATTAAACTTCCCAAAGGCGACGTAATTTCTGGGTTATATTCACACTGGGAAGCTTCGAGAGTTATAGGAAACTTGCTTTGATGCATCGGATTCCAGCTACTGGACCTCCAGGGCACCATTCATGATTCAACTGCAGTCCTTGCACATAAGTAGCCCTGGAGATTACAGTTCCCAATGGCGACGTAATATCTGGGTTATATTCACACTGGGAAGCTTCGAGAGTTATAGGAAACTTGCTTTGATGCATCGGATTCCAGCTACTGGACCTCCAGGGCACCATTCATGATTCAACTGCAGTCCTTGCACATAAGTAGCCTTGGAGATTAAAGTTCCCAATGGCGACGTAATTTCTGGGTTATATTCACACTGGGAAGCTTCGAGAGTTATAGGAAACTTGCTTTGATGCATCGGATTCCAGCTACTGGACCTCCAGGGCACCATTCATGATTCAACTGCAGTCCTTGCACATAAGTAGCCTTGGAGATTAAAGTTCCCAATGGCGACGTAATTTCTGGGTTATATTCACACTGGGAAGCTTCGAGAGTTATAGGAAACTTGCTTTGATGCATCGGATTCCAGCTACTGGACCTCCAGGGCACCATTCATGATTCAACTGCAGTCCTTGCACATAAGTAGCCTTGGAGATTAAAGTTCCCAATCGCGACGTAATTTCTGGGTTATATTCACACTGGGAAGCTTCGAGAGTTATAGGAAACTTGCTTTGATGCATCGGATTCCAGCTACTGGACCTCCAGGGCACCATTCATGATTCAACTGCAGTCCTTGCACATAAGTAGCCTTGGAGATTAAAGTTCCCAATGGCGACGTAATTTCTGGGTTATATTCACACTGGGAAGGTTCGAGAGTTATAGGAAACTTGCTTTGATGCATCGGATTCCAGCTACTGGACCTCCAGGGCACCATTCATGATTCAACTGCAGTCCTTGCACATAAGTAGCCTTGGAGATTAAACTTCCCAATGGCGACGTAATTTCTGGGTTATATTCACACTGGGAAGCTTCGAGAGTTATGGGAAACTTGCTTTGATGCATCGGATTCCAGCTACTGGACCTCCAGGACACCATTCATGATTCAACTGCAGCCCTTGCACATAAGTAGCCTTGGAGATTAAACTTCCCAATGGCGACGTAATTTCTGGGTTATATTCACACTGGGAAGCTTCGAGAGTTATAGGAAACTTGCTTTGATGCATCGGATTCCAGCTACTGGACCTCCAGGACACCATTCATGATTCAACTGCAGTCCTTGCACATAAGTAGCCTTGGAGATTAAAGTTCCCAATGGCGACGTAATATCTGGGTTATATTCACACTGGGAAGCTTCGAGAGATATAGGAAACTTGCTTTGATGCATCGGATTCTAGCTACTGGTCCTCCAGGGCACCATTCATTATTCAACTGCAGTCCTTGCACATAAGTAGCCTTGGAGATTAAAGTTCCCAATGGCGACGTAATTTCTGGGTTATATTCACACTGGGAAGCTTCGAGAGTTATAGGAAACTTGCTTTGATGCATCGGATTCCAGCTACTGGACCTCCAGGGCACCATTCATGATTCAACTGCAGTCCTTGCACATAAGTAGCCTTGGAGATTAAAGTTCCCAATGGCGACGTAATTTCTGGGTTATATTCACACTGGGAAGCTTCGAGAGTTATAGGAAACTTGCTTTGATGCATCGGATTCCAGCTACTGGTCCTCCAGGGCACCATTCATGATTCAACTGCAGTCCTTGCACATAAGTAGCCTTGGAGATTAATGTTCCCAATGGCGACGTAATTTCTGGGTTATATTCACACTGGGAAGCTTCGAGAGTTATTGGAAACTTGCTTTGATGCATCGGATTCCAGCTACTGGACCTCCAGGGCACCATTCATGATTCAACTGCAGTCCTTGCACATAAGTAGCCTTGGAGATTAAACTTCCCAATGGCGACGTAATTTCTGGGTTATATTCACACTGGGAAGCTTCGAGAGTTATAGGAAACTTGCTTTGATGCATCGGATTCCAGCTACTGGACCTCCAGGGCACCATTCATGATTCAACTGCAGTCCTTGCACATAAGTAGCCTTGGAGATTAAAGTTCCCAATGGCGACGTAATTTCTGGGTTGTATTCACACTGGGAAGCTTCGAGAGTTATAGGAAACTTGCTTTGATGCATCGGATTCCAGCTACTGGACCTCCAGGGCACCATTCATGATTCAACTGCAGTCCTTGCACATAAGTAGCCTTGGAGATTAAAGTTCCCAATGGCGACGTAATTTCTGGGTTATATTCACACTGGGAAGCTTCGAGAGTTATAGGAAACTGGCTTTGATGCATCGGATTCCAGCTACTGGACCTCCAGGGCACCATTCATGATTCAACTGCAGTCCTTGCACATAAGTAGCCTTGGAGATTAAAGTTCCCAATGGCGACGTAATTTCTGGGTTATATTCACACTGGGAAGCTTCGAGAGTTATAGGAAACTTGCTTTGATGCATCGGATTCCAGCTACTGGACCTCTAGGGCACCATTCATGATTCAACTGCAGTCCTTGCACATAAGTAGCCTTGGAGATTAAAGTTCCCAATGGCGACGTAATTTCTGTGTTATATTCACACTGGGAAGCTTCGAGAGTTATAGGAAACTTGCTTTGATGCATCGGATTCCAGCTACTGGACCTCCAGGGCACCATTCATGATTCAACTGCAGTCCTTGCACATAAGTAGCCTTGGAGATTAAAGTTCCCAATGGCGACGTAATTTCTGTGTTATATTCACACTGGGAAGCTTCGAGAGTTATAGGAAACTTACTTTGATGCATCGGATTCCAGCTACTGGACCTCCAGGGCACCATTCATGATTCAACTGCAGTCCTTGCACATAAGTAGCCGTGGAGATTAAACTTCCCAATGGCGACGTAATTTCTGGGTTATATTCACACTGGGAAGCTTCGAGAGTTATAGGAAACTTGCTTTGATGCATCGGGTTCCAGCTACTTGACCTCCAGGGCACCATTCATGATTCAACTGCAGTCCTTGCACATAAGTAGCCTTGGAGATTAAACTTCCCAATGGCGACGTAATTTCTGGGTTATATTCACACTGGGAAGCTTCGAGAGTTATAGGAAACTTGCTTTGATGCATCGGATTCCAGCTACTGGACCTCCAGGGCACCATTCATGATTCAACTGCAGTCCTTGCACATAAGTAGCCTTGGAGATTAAAGTTCCCAATGGCGACGTAATTTCTGGGTTATATTCACACTGGGAAGCTTCGAGAGTTATAGGAAACTTGCTTTGATGCATCGGATTCCAGCTACTGGACCTCCAGGGCACCATTCATGATTCAACTGCAGTCCTTGCACATAAGTAGCCTTGGAGATTAAACTTCCCAATGGCGACGTAATTTCTGGGTTATATTCACACTGGGAAGCTTCGAGAGTTATAGGAAACTTGCTTTGATGCATCGGATTCCAGCTACTGGACCTCCAGGGCACCATTCATGATTCAACTGCAGTCCTTGCACATAAGTAGCCTTGGAGATTAAACTTCCCAATGGCGACGTAATTTCTGGGTTATATTCACACTGGGAAGCTTCGAGAGTTATAGGAAACTTGCTTTGATGCATCGTATTCCAGCTGCTGGGCCTCCAGGGCACCATTCATGACTCAACTGCAGTCCTTGCACATAAGTAGCCTTGGAGATTAAAGTTCCCAATGGCGACGTAATTTCTGGGTTATATTCACACTGGGAGGCTTCGAGAGTTATAGGAAACTTGCTTTGATGCATCTGATTCCAGCTACTGGACCTCCAGGGCACCATTCATGATTCAACTGCAGTCCTTGCACATAAGTAGCCTTGGAGATTAAAGTTCCCAATGGCGACGTAATTTCTGGGTTGTATTCACACTGGGAAGCTTCGAGAGTTATAGGAAACTTGCTTTGATGCATCGGATTCCAGCTACTGGACCTCCAGGGCACCATTCATGATTCAACTGCAGTCCTTGCACATAAGTAGCCTTGGAGATTAAAGTTCCCAATGGCGACGTAATTTCTGGGTTATATTCACACTGGGAAGCTTCGAGAGTTATAGGAAACTTGCTTTGATGCATCGGATTCCAGCTACTGGACCTCTAGGGCACCATTCATGATTCAACTGCAGTCCTTGCACACAAGTAGCCTTGGAGATTAAAGTTCCCAATGGCGACGTAATTTCTGTGTTATATTCACACTGGGAAGCTTCGAGAGTTATAGGAAACTTGCTTTGATGCATCGGATTCCAGCTACTGGACCTCCAGGGCACCATTCATGATTCAACTGCAGTCCTTGCACATAAGTAGCCTTGGAGATTAAAGTTCCCAATGGCGACGTAATTTCTGTGTTATATTCACACTGGGAAGCTTCGAGAGTTATAGGAAACTTACTTTGATGCATCGGATTCCAGCTACTGGACCTCCAGGGCACCATTCATGATTCAACTGCAGTCCTTGCACATAAGTAGCCGTGGAGATTAAACGTCCCAATGGCGACGTAATTTCTGGGTTATATTCACACTGGGAAGCTTCGAGAGTTATAGGAAACTTGCTTTGATGCATCGGGTTCCAGCTACTTGACCTCCAGGGCACCATTCATGATTCAACTGCAGTCCTTGCACATAAGTAGCCTTGGAGATTAAAGTTCCCAATGCCGACGTAATTTCTGAGTGATATTCACACTGGGAAGCTTCGAGAGTTATAGGAAACTTGCTTTGATGCATCGGATTCCAGCTACTGGACCTCCAGGGCACCATTCATGATTCAACTGCAGTCCTTGCACATAAGTAGCCTTGGAGATTAAACTTCCCAAAGGCGACGTAATTTCTGGGTTATATTCACACTGGGAAGCTTCGAGAGTTATAGGAAACTTGCTTTGATGCATCGGATTCCAGCTACTGGACCTCCAGGGCACCATTCATGATTCAACTGCAGTCCTTGCACATAAGTAGCCTTGGAGATTAAACTTCCCAATGGCGACGTAATTTCTGGGTTATATTCACACTGGGAAGCTTCGAGAGTTATAGGAAACTTGCTTTGATGCATCGGATTCCAGCTACTGGACCTCCAGGGCACCATTCATGATTCAACTGCAGTCCTTGCACATAAGTAGCCTTGGAGATTAAAGTTCCCAATGGCGACGTAATATCTGGGTTATATTCACACTGGGAAGCTTCGAGAGTTATAGGAAACTTGCTTTGATGCATCGGATTCCAGCTACTGGAACTCCAGGGCACCATTCATGATTCAACTGCAGTCCTTGCACATAAGTAGCCCTGGAGATTACAGTTCCCAATGGCGACGTAATATCTGGGTTATATTCACACTGGGAAGCTTCGAGAGTTATAGGAAACTTGCTTTGATGCATCGGATTCCAGCTACTGGACCTCCAGGGCACCATTCATGATTCAACTGCAGTCCTTGCACATAAGTAGCCTTGGAGATTAAAGTTCCCAATGGCGACGTAATTTCTGGGTTATATTCACACTGGGAAGCTTCGAGAGTTATAGGAAACTTGCTTTGATGCATCGGATTCCAGCTACTGGACCTCCAGGGCACCATTCATGATTCAACTGCAGTCCTTGCACATAAGTAGCCTTGGAGATTAAACTTCCCAATGGCGACGTAATTTCTGGGTTATATTCACACTGGGAAGCTTCGAGAGTTATAGGAAACTTGCTTTGATGCATCGGATTCCAGCTACTGGACCTCCAGGGCACCATTCATGATTCAACTGCAGTCCTTGCACATAAGTAGCCTTGGAGATTAAAGTTCCCAATGGCGACGTAATTTCTGGGTTATATTCACACTGGGAAGCTTCGAGAGTTATAGGAAACTTGCTTTGATGCATCGGATTCCAGCTACTGGACCTCCAGGGCACCATTCATGATTCAACTGCAGTCCTTGCACATAAGTAGCCTTGGAGATTAAACTTCCCAATGGCGACGTAATTTCTGGGTTATATTCACACTGGGAAGCTTCGAGAGTTATAGGAAACTTGCTTTGATGCATCGGATTCCAGCTACTGGACCTCCAGGGCACCATTCATGATTCAACTGCAGTCCTTGCACATAAGTAGCCTTGGAGATTAAACTTCCCAATGGCGACGTAATTTCTGGGTTATATTCACACTGGGAAGCTTCGAGAGTTATAGGAAACTTGCTTTGATGCATCGGATTCCAGCTACTGGACCTGCAGGACACCATTCATGATTCAACTGCAGCCCTTGCACATAAGTAGCCTTGGAGATTAAACTTCCCAATGGCGACGTAATTTCTGGGTTATATTCACACTGGGAAGCTTCGAGAGTTATAGGAAACTTGCTTTGATGCATCGGGTTCCAGCTACTTGACCTCCAGGGCACCATTCATGATTCAACTGCAGTCCTTGCTCATAAGTAGCCTTGGAGATTAAAGTTCCCAATGGCGACGTAATTTCTGAGTGATATTCACACTGGGAAGCTTCGAGAGTTATAGGAAACTTGCTTTGATGCATCGGATTCCAGCTACTGGACCTCCAGGGCACCATTCATGATTCAACTGCAGTCCTTGCACATAAGTAGCCTTGGAGATTAAACTTCCCAAAGGCGACGTAATTTCTGGGTTATATTCACACTGGGAAGCTTCGAGAGTTATAGGAAACTTGCTTTGATGCATCGGATTCCAGCTACTGGACCTCCAGGGCACCATTCATGATTCAACTGCAGTCCTTGCACATAAGTAGCCTTGGAGATTAAACTTCCCAATGGCGACGTAATTTCTGGGTTATATTCACACTGGGAAGCTTCGAGAGTTATAGGAAACTTGCTTTGATGCATCGGATTCCAGCTACTGGACCTCCAGGGCACCATTCATGATTCAACTGCAGTCCTTGCACATAAGTAGCCTTGGAGATTAAAGTTCCCAATGGCGACGTAATTTCTGGGTTATATTCACACTGGGAAGCTTCGAGAGTTATAGGAAACTTGCTTTGATGCATCGGATTCCAGCTACTGGACCTCCAGGGCACCATTCATGATTCAACTGCAGTCCTTGCACATAAGTAGCCCTGGAGATTACAGTTCCCAATGGCGACGTAATATCTGGGTTATATTCACACTGGGAAGCTTCGAGAGTTATAGGAAACTTGCTTTGATGCATCGGATTCCAGCTACTGGACCTCCAGGGCACCATTCATGATTCAACTGCAGTCCTTGCACATAAGTAGCCTTGGAGATTAAAGTTCCCAATGGCGACGTAATTTCTGGGTTATATTCACACTGGGAAGCTTCGAGAGTTATAGGAAACTTGCTTTGATGCATCGGATTCCAGCTACTGGACCTCCAGGGCACCATTCATGATTCAACTGCAGTCCTTGCACATAAGTAGCCTTGGAGATTAAAGTTCCCAATGGCGACGTAATTTCTGGGTTATATTCACACTGGGAAGCTTCGAGAGTTATAGGAAACTTGCTTTGATGCATCGGATTCCAGCTACTGGACCTCCAGGGCACCATTCATGATTCAACTGCAGTCCTTGCACATAAGTAGCCTTGGAGATTAAAGTTCCCAATCGCGACGTAATTTCTGGGTTATATTCACACTGGGAAGCTTCGAGAGTTATAGGAAACTTGCTTTGATGCATCGGATTCCAGCTACTGGACCTCCAGGGCACCATTCATGATTCAACTGCAGTCCTTGCACATAAGTAGCCTTGGAGATTAAAGTTCCCAATGGCGACGTAATTTCTGGGTTATATTCACACTGGGAAGCTTCGAGAGTTATAGGAAACTTGCTTTGATGCATCGGATTCCAGCTACTGGACCTCCAGGGCACCATTCATGATTCAACTGCAGTCCTTGCACATAAGTAGCCTTGGAGATTAAACTTCCCAATGGCGACGTAATTTCTGGGTTATATTCACACTGGGAAGCTTCGAGAGTTATGGGAAACTTGCTTTGATGCATCGGATTCCAGCTACTGGACCTCCAGGACACCATTCATGATTCAACTGCAGCCCTTGCACATAAGTAGCCTTGGAGATTAAACTTCCCAATGGCGACGTAATTTCTGGGTTATATTCACACTGGGAAGCTTCGAGAGTTATAGGAAACTTGCTTTGATGCATCGGATTCCAGCTACTGGACCTCCAGGACACCATTCATGATTCAACTGCAGTCCTTGCACATAAGTAGCCTTGGAGATTAAAGTTCCCAATGGCGACGTAATATCTGGGTTATATTCACACTGGGAAGCTTCGAGAGATATAGGAAACTTGCTTTGATGCATCGGATTCTAGCTACTGGTCCTCCAGGGCACCATTCATTATTCAACTGCAGTCCTTGCACATAAGTAGCCTTGGAGATTAAAGTTCCCAATGGCGACGTAATTTCTGGGTTATATTCACACTGGGAAGCTTCGAGAGTTATAGGAAACTTGCTTTGATGCATCGGATTCCAGCTACTGGACCTCCAGGGCACCATTCATGATTCAACTGCAGTCCTTGCACATAAGTAGCCTTGGATATTAAAGTTCCCAATGGCGACGTAATTTCTGGGTTATATTCACACTGGGAAGCTTCGAGAGTTATAGGAAACTTGCTTTGATGCATCGGATTCCAGCTACTGGACCTCCAGGGCACCATTCATGATTCAACTGCAGTCCTTGCACATAAGTAGCCTTGGAGATTAAAGTTCCCAATCGCGACGTAATTTCTGGGTTATATTCACACTGGGAAGCTTCGAGAGTTATAGGAAACTTGCTTTGATGCATCGGATTCCAGCTACTGGACCTCCAGGGCACCATTCATGATTCAACTGCAGTCCTTGCACATAAGTAGCCTTGGAGATTAAAGTTCCCAATCGCGACGTAATTTCTGGGTTATATTCACACTGGGAAGCTTCGAGAGTTATAGGAAACTTGCTTTGATGCATCGGATTCCAGCTACTGGACCTCCAGGGCACCATTCATGATTCAACTGCAGTCCTTGCACATAAGTAGCCTTGGAGATTAAAGTTCCCAATGGCGACGTAATTTCTGGGTTATATTCACACTGGGAAGCTTCGAGAGTTATAGGAAACTTGCTTTGATGCATCGGATTCCAGCTACTGGACCTCCAGGGCACCATTCATGATTCAACTGCAGTCCTTGCACATAAGTAGCCTTGGAGATTAAACTTCCCAATGGCGACGTAATTTCTGGGTTATATTCACACTGGGAAGCTTCGAGAGTTATGGGAAACTTGCTTTGATGCATCGGATTCCAGCTACTGGACCTCCAGGACACCATTCATGATTCAACTGCAGCCCTTGCACATAAGTAGCCTTGGAGATTAAACTTCCCAATGGCGACGTAATTTCTGGGTTATATTCACACTGGGAAGCTTCGAGAGTTATAGGAAACTTGCTTTGATGCATCGGATTCCAGCTACTGGACCTCCAGGACACCATTCATGATTCAACTGCAGTCCTTGCACATAAGTAGCCTTGGAGATTAAAGTTCCCAATGGCGACGTAATATCTGGGTTATATTCACACTGGGAAGCTTCGAGAGATATAGGAAACTTGCTTTGATGCATCGGATTCTAGCTACTGGTCCTCCAGGGCACCATTCATTATTCAACTGCAGTCCTTGCACATAAGTAGCCTTGGAGATTAAAGTTCCCAATGGCGACGTAATTTCTGGGTTATATTCACACTGGGAAGCTTCGAGAGTTATAGGAAACTTGCTTTGATGCATCGGATTCCAGCTACTGGACCTCCAGGGCACCATTCATGATTCAACTGCAGTCCTTGCACATAAGTAGCCTTGGATATTAAAGTTCCCAATGGCGACGTAATTTCTGGGTTATATTCACACTGGGAAGCTTCGAGAGTTATAGGAAACTTGCTTTGATGCATCGGATTCCAGCTACTGGTCCTCCAGGGCACCATTCATGATTCAACTGCAGTCCTTGCACATAAGTAGCCTTGGAGATTAATGTTCCCAATGGCGACGTAATTTCTGGGTTATATTCACACTGGGAAGCTTCGAGAGTTATTGGAAACTTGCTTTGATGCATCGGATTCCAGCTACTGGACCTCCAGGGCACCATTCATGATTCAACTGCAGTCCTTGCACATAAGTAGCCTTGGAGATTAAACTTCCCAATGGCGACGTAATTTCTGGGTTATATTCACACTGGGAAGCTTCGAGAGTTATAGGAAACTTGCTTTGATGCATCGGATTCCAGCTACTGGACCTCCAGGGCACCATTCATGATTCAACTGCAGTCCTTGCACATAAGTAGCCTTGGAGATTAAACTTCCCAATGGCGACGTAATTTCTGGGTTATATTCACACTGGGAAGCTTCGAGAGTTATAGGAAACTTGCTTTGATGCATCGGATTCCAGCTACTGGACCTCCAGGGCACCATTCATGATTCAACTGCAGTCCTTGCACATAAGTAGCCTTGGAGATTAAAGTTCCCAATGGCGACGTAATTTCTGGGTTATATTCACACTGGGAAGCTTCGAGAGTTATAGGAAACTTGCTTTGATGCATCGGATTCCAGCTACTGGACCTCCAGGGCACCATTCATGATTCAACTGCAGTCCTTGCACATAAGTAGCCTTGGAGATTAAAGTTCCCAATGGCGACGTAATATCTGGGTTATATTCACACTGGGAAGCTTCGAGAGTTATAGGAAACTTGCTTTGATGCATCGGATTCCAGCTACTGGACCTCCAGGGCACCATTCATGATTCAACTGCAGTCCTTGCACATAAGTAGCCTTGGAGATTAAAGTTCCCAATGGCGACGTAATTTCTGGGTTATATTCACACTGGGAAGCTTCGAGAGTTATAGGAAACTTGCTTTGATGCATCGGATTCCAGCTACTGGACCTCCAGGGCACCATTCATGATTCAACTGCAGTCCTTGCACATAAGTAGCCTTGGAGATTAAACTTCCCAATGGCGACGTAATTTCTGGGTTATATTCACACTGGGAAGCTTCGAGAGTTATAGGAAACTTGCTTTGATGCATCGGATTCCAGCTACTGGACCTCCAGGGCACCATTCATGATTCAACTGCAGTCCTTGCACATAAGTAGCCTTGGAGATTAAAGTTCCCAATGGCGACGTAATTTCTGGGTTATATTCACACTGGGAAGCTTCGAGAGTTATAGGAAACTTGCTTTGATGCATCGGATTCCAGCTGCTGGACCTCCAGGGCACCATTCATGACTCAACTGCAGTCCTTGCACATAAGTAGCCTTGGAGATTAAACTTCCCAATGGCGACGTAATTTCTGGGTTATATTCACACTGGGAAGCTTCGAGAGTTATAGGAAACTTGCTTTGATGCATCGGATTCCAGCTACTGGACCTCCAGGGCACCATTCATGATTCAACTGCTGTCCTTGCACATAAGTAGCCTTGGAGATTAAAGTTCCCAATCGCGACGTAATTTCTGGGTTATATTCACACTGAGAAGCTTCGAGAGTTATAGGAAACTTGCTTTGATGCATCGGATTCCAGCTACTGGACCTCCAGGGCACCATTCATGATTCAACTGCAGTCCTTGCACATAAGTAGCCTTGGAGATTAAAGTTCCCAATCGCGACGTAATTTCTGGGTTATATTCACACTGGGAAGCTTCGAGAGTTATAGGAAACTTGCTTTGATGCATCGGATTCCAGCTACTGGACCTCCAGGGCACCATTCATGATTCAACTGCAGTCCTTGCACATAAGTAGCCTTGGAGATTAAAGTTCCCAATCGCGACGTAATTTCTGGGTTATATTCACACTGGGAAGCTTCGAGAGTTATAGGAAACTTGCTTTGATGCATCGGATTCCAGCTACTGGACCTCCAGGGCACCATTCATGATTCAACTGCAGTCCTTGCACATAAGTAGCCTTGGAGATTAAAGTTCCCAATGGCGACGTAATTTCTGGGTTATATTCACACTGGGAAGCTTCGAGAGTTATAGGAAACTTGCTTTGATGCATCGGATTCCAGCTACTGGACCTCCAGGGCACCATTCATGATTCAACTGCAGTCCTTGCACATAAGTAGCCTTGGAGATTAAACTTCCCAATGGCGACGTAATTTATGGGTTATATTCACACTGGGAAGCTTCGAGAGTTATAGGAAACTTGCTTTGATGCATCGTATTCCAGCTGCTGGACCTCCAGGGCACCATTCATGACTCAACTGCAGTCCTTGCACATAAGTAGCCTTGGAGATTAATGTTCCCAATCGCGACGTAATTTCTGGGTTATATTCACACTGGGAAGCTTCGAGAGTTATAGGAAACTTGCTTTGATGCATCGGATTCCAGCTACTGGACCTCCAGGGCACCATTCATGATTCAACTGCAGTCCTTGCACATAAGTAGCCTTGGAGATTAAAGTTCCCAATGGCGACGTAATTTCTGGGTTATATTCACACTGGGAAGCTTCGAGAGTTATAGGAAACTTGCTTTGATGCATCTGATTCCAGCTACTGGACCTCCAGGGCACCATTCATGATTCAACTGCAGTCCTTGCACATAAGTAGCCTTGGAGATTAAACTTCCCAATGGCGACGTAATTTCTGGGTTATATTCACACTGGGAAGCTTCGAGAGTTATAGGAAACTTGCTTTGATGCATCGGATTCCAGCTACTGGACCTCTAGGGTACCATTCATGATTCAACTGCAGTCCTTGCACATAAGTAGCCTTGGAGATTAAAGTTCCCAATGGCGACGTAATTTCTGTGTTATATTCACACTGGGAAGCTTCGAGAGTTATAGGAAACTTGCTTTGATGCATCGGATTCCAGCTACTGGACCTCCAGGGCACCATTCATGATTCAACTGCAGTCCTTGCACATAAGTAGCCTTGGAGATTAAAGTTCCCAATGGCGACGTAATTTCTGGGTTATATTCACACTGGGAAGCTTCGAGAGTTATAGGAAACTTGCTTTGATGCATCGGATTCCAGCTACTGGACCTCCAGGGCACCATTCATGATTCAACTGCAGTCCTTGCACATAAGTAGCCTTGGAGATTAAAGTTCCCAATGGCGACGTAATTTCTGGGTTATATTCACACTGGGAAGCTTCGAGAGTTATAGGAAACTTGCTTTGATGCATCGGATTCCAGCTACTGGACCTCCAGGGCACCATTCATGATTCAACTGCAGTCCTTGCACATAAGTAGCCTTGGAGATTAAAGTTCCCAATGGCGACGTAATTTCTGAGTGATATTCACACTGGGAAGCTTCGAGAGTTATAGGAAACTTGCTTTGATGCATCGGATTCCAGCTACTGGACCTCCAGGGCACCATTCATGATTCAACTGCAGTCCTTGCACATAAGTAGCCTTGGAGATTAAACTTCCCAATGGCGACGTAATTTCTGGGTTATATTCACACTGGGAAGCTTCGAGAGTTATAGGAAACTTGCTTTGATGCATCGGATTCCAGCTACTGGACCTCCAGGGCACCATTCATGATTCAACTGCAGTCCTTGCACATAAGTAGCCTTGGAGATTAAAGTTCCCAATGGCGACGTAATTTCTGGGTTGTATTCACACTGGGAAGCTTCGAGAGTTATAGGAAACTTGCTTTGATGCATCGGATTCCAGCTACTGGACCTCCAGGGCACCATTCATGATTCAACTGCAGTCCTTGCACATAAGTAGCCTTGGAGATTAAAGTTCCCAATGGCGACGTAATTTCTGGGTTATATTCACACTGGGAAGCTTCGAGAGTTATAGGAAACTTGCTTTGATGCATCTGATTCCAGCTACTGGACCTCCAGGGCACCATTCATGATTCAACTGCAGTCCTTGCACATAAGTAGCCTTGGAGATTAAACTTCCCAATGGCGACGTAATTTCTGGGTTATATTCACACTGGGAAGCTTCGAGAGTTATAGGAAACTTGCTTTGATGCATCGGATTCCAGCTACTGGACCTCTAGGGCACCATTCATGATTCAACTGCAGTCCTTGCACATAAGTAGCCTTGGAGATTAAAGTTCCCAATGGCGACGTAATTTCTGTGTTATATTCACACTGGGAAGCTTCGAGAGTTATAGGAAACTTGCTTTGATGCATCGGATTCCAGCTACTGGACCTCCAGGGCACCATTCATGATTCAACTGCAGTCCTTGCACATAAGTAGCCTTGGAGATTAAACTTCCCAATGGCGACGTAATTTCTGGGTTATATTCACACTGGGAAGCTTCGAGAGTTATAGGAAACTTGCTTTGATGCATCGGATTCCAGCTACTGGACCTCCAGGGCACCATTCATGATTCAACTGCAGTCCTTGCACATAAGTAGCCTTGGAGATTAAAGTTCCCAATGGCGACGTAATTTCTGGGTTATATTCACACTGGGAAGCTTCGAGAGTTATAGGAAACTTGCTTTGATGCATCGGATTCCAGCTACTGGACCTCCAGGGCACCATTCATGATTCAACTGCAGTCCTTGCACATAAGTAGCCTTGGAGATTAAAGTTCCCAATGGCGACGTAATTTCTGGGTTATATTCACACTGGGAAGCTTCGAGAGTTATAGGAAACTTGCTTTGATGCATCGGATTCCAGCTACTGGACCTCCAGTGCACCATTCATGATTCAACTGCAGTCCTTGCACATAAGTTGCCTTGGAGATTAAAGATCCCAATGGCGACGTAATTTCTGAGTTATATTCACACTGGGAAGCTTCGAGAGTTATAGGAAACTTGCTTTGATGCATCGGATTCCAGCTACTGGACCTCCAGGGCACCATTCATGATTCAACTGCAGTCCTTGCACATAAGTAGCCTTGGAGATTAAAGTTCCCAATGGCGACGTAATTTCTGTGTTATATTCACACTGGGAAGCTTCGAGAGTTATAGGAAACTTGCTTTGATACATCGGATTCCAGCTACTGGACCTCCAGGGCACCATTCATGATTCAACTGCAGTCCTGCACATAAGTAGCCTTGGAGATTAAAGTTCCCAATGGCGACGTAATTTCTGGGTTATATTCACACTGGGAAGCTTCGAGAGTTATAGGAAACTTGCTTTGATGCATCGGATTCCAGCTACTGGACCTCCAGGGCACCATTCATGATTCAACTGCAGTCCTTGCACATAAGTAGCCTTGGAGATTAAAGTTCGCAATGGCGACGTAATATCTGGGTCATATTCACACTGGGAAGCTTCGAGAGTTATAGGAAACTTGCTTTGATGCATCGGATTCCAGCTACTGGACCTCCAAGGCACCATTCATGATTCAACTGCAGTCCTTGCACATAAGTAGCCTTGGAGATTAAACTTCCCAATGGCGACGTAATTTCTGGGTTATATTCACACTGGGAAGCTTCGAGAGTTATAGGAAACTTGCTTTGATGCATCGGATTCCAGCTACTGGACCTCCAGGGCACCATTCATGATTCAACTGCAGTCCTTGCACATAAGTAGCCTTGGAGATTAAAGTTCCCAATGACGACGTAATTTCTGGGTTATATTCACACTGGGAAGCTTCGAGAGTTATAGGAAACTTGCTTTGATGCATCGGATTCCAGCTACTGGACCTCCAGGGCACCATTCATGATTCAACTGCATTCCTTGCACATAAGTAGCCTTGGAGATTAAAGTTCCCAATGGCGACGTAATTTCTGGGTTATATTCACACTGGGAAGCTTCGAGAGTTATAGGAAACTTGCTTTGATGCATCGGATTCCAGCTACTGGACCTCCAGGGCACCATTCATGATTCAACTGCAGTCCTTGCACATAAGTAGCCTTGGAGATTAAACTTCCCAATGGCGACGTAATTTCTGGGTTATATTCACACTGGGAAGCTTCGAGAGTTATAGGAAACTTGCTTTAATGCATCGGATTCCAGCTACTGGACATCCAGGGCACCATTCATGATTCAACTGCAGTCCTTGCACATAAGTAGCCTTGGAGATTAAAGTTCCCAATGGCGACGTAATTTCTGGGTTATATTCACACTGGGAAGCTTCGAGAGTTATAGGAAACTTGCTTTGATGCATCGGATTCCAGCTACTGGACCTCCAGGGCACCATTCATGATTCAACTGCAGTCCTTGCACATAAGTAGCCTTGGAGATTAAAGTTCCCAATGGCGACGTAATTTCTGGGTTATATTCACACTGGGAAGCGTCCAGAGTTATAGGAAACTTGCTTTGATGCATCGGATTCCAGCTACTGGACCTCCAGGGCACCATTCATGATTCAACTGCAGTCCTTGCACATAAGTAGCCTTGGAGATTAAACTTCCCAATGGCGACGTAATTTCTGGGTTATATTCACACTGGGAAGCTTCGAGAGTTATAGGAAACTTGCTTTGATGCATCGGATTCCAGCCACTGGACCTCCAGCGCACCATTCATGATTCAACTGCAGTCCTTGCACATAAGTAGCCTTGGAGATTAAAGTTCCCAATGGCGACGTAATTTCTGTGTTATATTCACACTGGGAAGCTTCGAGAGTTATAGGAAACTTGCTTTGATACATCGGATTCCAGCTACTGGACCTCCAGGGCACCATTCATGATTCAACTGCAGTCCTTGCACATAAGTAGCCTTGGAGATTAAAGTTCCCAATGGCGACGTAATTTCTGGGTTATATTCACACTGGGAAGCTTCGAGAGTTATAGGAAACTTGCTTTGATGCATCGGATTCCAGCTACTGGACCTCCAGGGCACCATTCATGATTCAACTGCAGTCCTTGCACATAAGTAGCCTTGGAGATTAAAGTTCCCAATGGCGACGTAATATCTGGGTCATATTCACACTGGGAAGCTTCGAGAGTTATAGGAAACTTGCTTTGATGCATCGGATTCCAGCTACTGGACCTCCAAGGCACCATTCATGATTCAACTGCAGTCCTTGCACATAAGTAGCCTTGGAGATTAAACTTCCCAATGGCGACGTAATTTCTGGGTTATATTCACACTGGGAAGCTTCGAGAGTTATAGGAAACTTGCTTTGATGCATCGGATTCCAGCTACTGGACCTCCAGGGCACCATTCATGATTCAACTGCATTTCTTGCACATAAGTAGCCTTGGAGATTAAAGTTCCCAATGGCGACGTAATTTCTGGGTTATATTCACACTGGGAAGCTTCGAGAGTTATAGGAAACTTGCTTTGATACATCGGATTCCAGCTACTGGACCTCCAGGGCACCATTCATGATTCAACTGCAGTCCTTGCACATAAGTAGCCTTGGAGATTAAAGTTCCCAATGGCGACGTAATTTCTGGGTTATATTCACACTGGGAAGCTTCGAGAGTTATAGAAAACTTGCTTTGATGCATCGGATTCCAGCTACTGGACCTCCAGGGCACCATTCATGATTCAACTGCAGTCCTTGCACATAAGTAGCCTTGGAGATTAAAGTTCCCAATGACGACGTAATTTCTGGGTTATATTCACACTGGGAAGCTTCGAGAGTTATAGGAAACTTGCTTTGATGCATCGGATTCCAGCTACTGGACCTCCAGGGCACCATTCATGATTCAACTGCATTCCTTGCACATAAGTAGCCTTGGAGATTAAAGTTCCCAATGGCGACGTAATTTCTGGGTTATATTTACACTGGGAAGCTTCGAGAGTTATAGGAAACTTGCTTTGATGCATCGGATTCCAGCTACTGGACCTCCATGGCACCATTCATGATTCAACTGCAGTCCTTGCACATAAGTTGCCTTGGAGATTAAAGTTCCCAATGGCGACGTAATTTCTGGGTTATATTCACACTGGGAAGCTTCGAGAGTTATAGGAAACTTGCTTTAATGTATCGGATTCCAGCTACTGGACCTCCAGGGCACCATTCATGATTCAACTGCAGTCCTTGCACATAAGTAGCCTTGGAGATTAAACTTCCCAATGGCGACGTAATTTCTGGGTTATATTCACACTGGGAAGCTTCGAGAGTTATAGGAAACTTGCTTTGATGCATCGGATTCCAGCTACTGGACCTCCAGGGCACCATTCATGATTCAACTGCAGTCCTTGCACATAAGTAGGCTTGGAGATTAAAGTTCCCAATGGCGACGTAATTTCTCGGTTATATTCACACTGGGAAGCTTCGAGAGTTATAGGAAACTTTCTTTGATGCATCGGATTCCAGCTACTGGACCTCCAGGGCACCATTCATGATTCAACTGCAGTCCTTGCACATAAGTAGCCTTGGAGATTAAAGTTCCCAATGGCGACGTAATTTCTGGGTTATATTCACACTGGGAAGCTTCGAGAGTTATAGGAAACTTGCTTTGATGCATCGGATTCCAGCTACTGGACCTCCAGGGCACCATTCATGATTCAACTGCAGTCCTTGCACATAAGTAGCCTTGGAGATTAAAGTTCCCAATGGCGACGTAATTTCTGGGTTATATTCACACAGGGAAGCTTCGAGAGTTATAGGAAACTTGCTTTGATGCATCGGATTCCAGCTACTGGACCTCCAGGGCACCATTCATGATTCAACTGCAGTCCTTGCACATAAGTAGCCTTGGAGATTAAAGTTCCCAATGGCGACGTAATTTCTGGGTTATATTCACACTGGGAAGCTTCGAGAGTTATAGGAAACTTGCTTTGATGCATCGGATTCCAGCCACTGGACCTCCATGGCACCATTCATGATTCAACTGCAGTCCTTGCACATAAGTAGCCTTGGAGATTAAAGTTCCCAATGGCGACGTAATTTCTGGGTTATATTCACACTGGGAAGCTTCGAGAGTTATAGGAGACTTGCTTTGATGCATCGGATTCCAGCTACTGGAGCTCCAGGGCACCATTCATGATTCAACTGCAGTCCTTGCACATAAGTAGCCTTGGAGATTAAACTTCCCAATGGCGACGTAATTTCTGGGTTATATTCACACTGGGAAGCTTCGAGAGTTATAGGAAACTTGCTTTGATGCATCGGATTCCAGCTACTGGCCCTCCAAGGCACCATTCATGATTCAACTGCAGTCCTTGCACATAAGTAGCCTTGGAGATTAAAGTTCCCAATGGCGACGTAATTTCTGGGTTATATTCACACTGGGAAGCTTCGAGAGTTATAGGAAACTTGCTTTGATGCATCGGATTCCAGCTACTGGACCTCCAGGGCACCATTCATGATTCAACTGCAGTCCTTGCACATAAGTAGCCTTGGAGATTAAAGTTCCCAATGGCGACGTAATTTCTAAGTGATATTCACACTGGGAAGCTTCGAGAGTTATAGGAAACTTGCTTTGATGCATCGGACTCCAGCTACTGGACCTCCAGGGCACCATTCATGATTCAAATGCAGTCCTTGCACATAAGTAGCCTTGGAGATTAAAGTTCCCAATGGCGACATAATTTCTGTGTTATATTCACACTGGGAAGCTTCGAGAGTTATAGGAAACTTGCTTTGATGCATCGGATTCCAGCTACTGGACCTCCAGGGCACCATTCATGATTCAACTGCAGTCCTTGCACATAAGTAGCCTTGGAGATTAAAGTTCCCAATGGCGACGTAATTTCTGGGTTATATTCACACTGGGAAGCTTCGAGAGTTATAGGAAACTTGCTTTGATGCATCGGATTCCAGCTACTGGACCTCCAGGGCACCATTCATGATTCAACTGCAGTCCTTGCACATAAGTAGCCTTGGAGATTAAAGTTCCCAATGGCGACGTAATTTCTGGGTTATATTCACACTGGGAAGCTTCGAGAGTTATAGGAAACTTGCTTTGATGCATCGGATTCCAGCTACTGGACCTCCAGGGCACCATTCATGATTCAACTGCAGTCCTTGCACATAAGTAGCCTTGGAGATTAAAGTTCCCAATGGCGACGTAATTTCTAAGTGATATTCACACTGGGAAGCTTCGAGAGTTATAGGAAACTTGCTTTGATGCATCGGACTCCAGCTACTGGACCTCCAGGGCACCATTCATGATTCAAATGCAGTCCTTGCACATAAGTAGCCTTGGAGATTAAAGTTCCCAATGGCGACATAATTTCTGTGTTATATTCACACTGGGAAGCTTCGAGAGTTATAGGAAACTTGCTTTGATGCATCGGATTCCAGCTACTGGACCTCCAGGGCACCATTCATGATTCAACTGCAGTCCTTGCACATAAGTAGCCTGGGAGATTAAAGTTCCCAATGGCGACGTAATTTCTGGGTTATATTCACACTGGGAAGCTTCGAGAGTTATAGGAAACTTGCTTTGATGCATCGGATTCCAGCTACTGGACCTCCAGGGCACCATTCATGATTCAACTGCAGTCCTTGCACATAAGTAGCCTTGGAGATTAAAGTTCCCAATGGCGACGTAATTTCTGGGTTATATTCACACTGGGAAGCTTCGAGAGTTATAGGAAACTTGCTTTGATACATCGGATTCCAGCTGCTGGACCTCCAGGGCACCATTCATGATTCAACTGCAGTCCTTGCACATAAGTAGCCTTGGAGATTAAAGTTCCCAATGGCGACGTAATTTCTGGGTTATATTCACACTGGGAAGCTTCGAGAGTTATAGGAAACTTGCTTTGATGCATCGGATTCCAGCTACTGGACCTCCAGGGCACAATTCATAATTCAACTGCAGTCCTTGCACATAAGTAGCCTTGGAGATTAAAGTTCCCAATGACGACGTAATTTCTGGGTTATATTCACACTGGGAAGCTTCGAGAGTTATAGGAAACTTGCTTTGATGCATCGGATTCCAGCTACTGGACCTCCAGGGCACCATTCATGATTCAACTGCAGTCCTTGCACATAAGTAGCCTTGGAGATTAAAGTTCCCAATGGCGACGTAATTTCTGAGTGATATTCACACTGGGAAGCTTCGAGAGTTATAGGAAACTTGCTTTGATGCATCGGATTCCAGCTACTGGACCTCCAGGGCACCATTCATGATTCAACTGCAGTCCTTGCACATAAGTAGCCTTGGAGATTAAAGTTCCCAATGGCGTCGTAATTTCTGGGTTATATTTACACTGGGAAGCTTCGAGAGTTATAGGAAACTTGCTTTGATGCATCGGATTCCAGCTACTGGACCTCCAGGGCACCATTCATGATTCAACTGCAGTCCTTGCACATAAGTAGCCTTGGAGATTAAAGTTCCCAATGGCGACGTAATTTCTGGGTTATATTCACACTGGGAAGCTTCGAGAGTTATAGGAAACTTGCTTTGATGCATCGGATTCCAGCTACTGGACCTCCAGGGCACCATTCATGATTCGGCTGCAGTCCTTGCACATAAGTAGCCTTGGAGATTAAAGTTCCCAATGGCGACGTAATTTCTGGGTTATATTCACACTGCGAAGCTTCGAGAGTTATAGGAAACTTGCTTTGATGCATCGGATTCCAGCTACTGGACCTCCAGGGCACCATTCATGATTCAACTGCGGTCCTTGCACATAAGTAGCCTTGGAGATTAAACTTCCCAATGGCGACGTAATTTCTGGGTTATATTCACACTGGGAAGCTTCGAGAGTTATAGGAAACTTGCTTTGATGCATCGGATTCCAGCTACTGGACCTCCAAGGCACCATTCATGATTCAACTGCAGTCCTTGCACATAAGTAGCCTTGGAGATTAAAGTTCCCAATGGCGACGTAATTTCTGGGTTATATTCACACTGGGAAGCTTCGAGAGTTATAGGAAACTTGCTTTGATGCATCGGATTCCAGCTACTGGACCTCCAGGGCACCATTCATGATTCAACTGCAGTCCTTGCACATAAGTAGCCTTGGAGATTAAAGTTCCCAATGGCGACGTAATTTCTGAGTGATATTCACACTGGGAAGCTTCGAGAGTTATAGGAAACTTGCTTTGATGCATCGGATTCCAGCTACTGGACCTCCAGGGCACCATTCATGATTCAACTGCAGTCCTTGCACATAAGTAGCCTTGGAGATTAAAGTTCCCAATGGCGACGTAATTTCTGGGTTATATTCACACTGGGAAGCTTCGAGAGTTATAGGAAACTTGCTTTAATGTATCGGATTCCAGCTACTGGACCTCCAGGGCACCATTCATGATTCAACTGCAGTCCTTGCACATAAGTAGCCTTGGAGATTAAACTTCCCAATGGCGACGTAATTTCTGGGTTATATTCACACTGGGAAGCTTCGAGAGTTATAGGAAACTTGCTTTGATGCATCGGATTCCAGCTACTGGACCTCCAGGGCACCATTCATGATTCAACTGCAGTCCTTGCACATAAGTAGGCTTGGAGATTAAAGTTCCCAATGGCGACGTAATTTCTCGGTTATATTCACACTGGGAAGCTTCGAGAGTTATAGGAAACTTTCTTTGATGCATCGGATTCCAGCTACTGGACCTCCAGGGCACCATTCATGATTCAACTGCAGTCCTTGCACATAAGTAGCCTTGGAGATTAAAGTTCCCAATGGCGACGTAATTTCTGGGTTATATTCACACTGGGAAGCTTCGAGAGTTATAGGAAACTTGCTTTGATGCATCGGATTCCAGCTACTGGACCTCCAGGGCACCATTCATGATTCAACTGCAGTCCTTGCACATAAGTAGCCTTGGAGATTAAAGTTCCCAATGGCGACGTAATTTCTGGGTTATATTCACACTGGGAAGCTTCGAGAGTTATAGGAAACTTGCTTTGATGCATCGGATTCCAGCTACTGGACCTCCAGGGCACCATTCATGATTCAACTGCAGTCCTTGCACATAAGTAGCCTTGGAGATTAAAGTTCCCAATGGCGACGTAATTTCTGGGTTATATTCACACTGGGAAGCTTCGAGAGTTATAGGAAACTTGCTTTGATGCATCGGATTCCAGCCACTGGACCTCCATGGCACCATTCATGATTCAACTGCAGTCCTTGCACATAAGTAGCCTTGGAGATTAAAGTTCCCAATGGCGACGTAATTTCTGGGTTATATTCACACTGGGAAGCTTCGAGAGTTATAGGAGACTTGCTTTGATGCATCGGATTCCAGCTACTGGAGCTCCAGGGCACCATTCATGATTCAACTGCAGTCCTTGCACATAAGTAGCCTTGGAGATTAAACTTCCCAATGGCGACGTAATTTCTGGGTTATATTCACACTGGGAAGCTTCGAGAGTTATAGGAAACTTGCTTTGATGCATCGGATTCCAGCTACTGGACCTCCAAGGCACCATTCATGATTCAACTGCAGTCCTTGCACATAAGTAGCCTTGGAGATTAAAGTTCCCAATCGCGACGTAATTTCTGGGTTATATTCACACTGGGAAGCTTCGAGAGTTATAGGAAACTTGCTTTGATGCATCGGATTCCAGCTACTGGACCTCCAGGGCACCATTCATGATTCAACTGCAGTCCTTGCACATAAGTAGCCTTGGAGATTAAAGTTCCCAATGGCGACGTAATTTCTAAGTGATATTCACACTGGGAAGCTTCGAGAGTTATAGGAAACTTGCTTTGATGCATCGGACTCCAGCTACTGGACCTCCAGGGCACCATTCATGATTCAAATGCAGTCCTTGCACATAAGTAGCCTTGGAGATTAAAGTTCCCAATGGCGACATAATTTCTGTGTTATATTCACACTGGGAAGCTTCGAGAGTTATAGGAAACTTGCTTTGATGCATCGGATTCCATCTACTGGACCTCCAGGGCACCATTCATGATTCAACTGCAGTCCTTGCACATAAGTAGCCTTGGAGATTAAAGTTCCCAATGGCGACGTAATTTCTGGGTTATATTCACACTGGGAAGCTTCGAGAGTTATAGGAAACTTGCTTTGATGCATCGGATTCCAGCTACTGGACCTCCAGGGCACCATTCATGATTCAACTGCAGTCCTTGCACATAAGTAGCCTTGGAGATTAAAGTTCCCAATGGCGACGTAATTTCTGGGTTATATTCACACTGGGAAGCTTCGAGAGTTATAGGAAACTTGCTTTGATGCATCGGATTCCAGCTACTGGACCTCCAGGGCACCATTCATGATTCAACTGCAGTCCTTGCACATAAGTAGCCTTGGAGATTAAAGTTCCCAATGGCGACGTAATTTCTAAGTGATATTCACACTGGGAAGCTTCGAGAGTTATAGGAAACTTGCTTTGATGCATCGGACTCCAGCTACTGGACCTCCAGGGCACCATTCATGATTCAAATGCAGTCCTTGCACATAAGTAGCCTTGGAGATTAAAGTTCCCAATGGCGACATAATTTCTGTGTTATATTCACACTGGGAAGCTTCGAGAGTTATAGGAAACTTGCTTTGATGCATAGGATTCCAGCTACTGGACCTCCAGGGCACCATTCATGATTCAACTGCAGTCCTTGCACATAAGTAGCCTGGGAGATTAAAGATCCCAATGGCGACGTAATTTCTGGGTTATATTCACACTGGGAAGCTTCGAGAGTTATAGGAAACTTGCTTTGATGCATCGGATTCCAGCTACTGGACCTCCAGGGCACCATTCATGATTCAACTGCAGTCCTTGCACATAAGTAGCCTTGGAGATTAAAGTTCCCAATGGCGACGTAATTTCTGGGTTATATTCACACTGGGAAGCTTCGAGAGTTATAGGAAACTTGCTTTGATACATCGGATTCCAGCTGCTGGACCTCCAGGGCACCATTCATGATTCAACTGCAGTCCTTGCACATAAGTAGCCTTGGAGATTAAAGTTCCCAATGGCGACGTAATTTCTGGGTTATATTCACACTGGGAAGCTTCGAGAGTTATAGGAAACTTGCTTTGATGCATCGGATTCCAGCTACTGGACCTCCAGGGCACAATTCATAATTCAACTGCAGTCCTTGCACATAAGTAGCCTTGGAGATTAAAGTTCCCAATGACGACGTAATTTCTGGGTTATATTCACACTGGGAAGCTTCGAGAGTTATAGGAAACTTGCTTTGATGCATCGGATTCCAGCTACTGGACCTCCAGGGCACCATTCATGATTCAACTGCAGTCCTTGCACATAAGTAGCCTTGGAGATTAAAGTTCCCAATGGCGACGTAATTTCTGAGTGATATTCACACTGGGAAGCTTCGAGAGTTATAGGAAACTTGCTTTGATGCATCGGATTCCAGCTACTGGACCTCCAGGGCACCATTCATGATTCAACTGCAGTCCTTGCACATAAGTAGCCTTGGAGATTAAAGTTCCCAATGGCGTCGTAATTTCTGGGTTATATTTACACTGGGAAGCTTCGAGAGTTATAGGAAACTTGCTTTGATGCATCGGATTCCAGCTACTGGACCTCCAGGGCACCATTCATGATTCAACTGCAGTCCTTGCACATAAGTAGCCTTGGAGATTAAAGTTCCCAATGGCGACGTAATTTCTGGGTTATATTCACACTGGGAAGCTTCGAGAGTTATAGGAAACTTGCTTTGATGCATCGGATTCCAGCTACTGGACCTCCAGGGCACCATTCATGATTCGGCTGCAGTCCTTGCACATAAGTAGCCTTGGAGATTAAAGTTCCCAATGGCGACGTAATTTCTGGGTTATATTCACACTGCGAAGCTTCGAGAGTTATAGGAAACTTGCTTTGATGCATCGGATTCCAGCTACTGGACCTCCAGGGCACCATTCATGATTCAACTGCAGTCCTTGCACATAAGTAGCCTTGGAGATTAAACTTCCCAATGGCGACGTAATTTCTGGGTTATATTCACACTGGGAAGCTTCGAGAGTTATAGGAAACTTGCTTTGATGCATCGGATTCCAGCTACTGGACCTCCAAGGCACCATTCATGATTCAACTGCAGTCCTTGCACATAAGTAGCCTTGGAGATTAAAGTTCCCAATGGCGACGTAATTTCTGGGTTATATTCACACTGGGAAGCTTCGAGAGTTATAGGAAACTTGCTTTGATGCATCGGATTCCAGCTACTGGACCTCCAGGGCACCATTCATGATTCAACTGCAGTCCTTGCACATAAGTAGCCTTGGAGATTAAAGTTCCCAATGGCGACGTAATTTCTGAGTGATATTCACACTGGGAAGCTTCGAGAGTTATAGGAAACTTGCTTTGATGCATCGGATTCCAGCTACTGGACCTCCAGGGCACCATTCATGATTCAACTGCAGTCCTTGCACATAAGTAGCCTTGGAGATTAAAGTTCCCAATGGCGACGTAATTTCTGGGTTATATTCACACTGGGAAGCTTCGAGAGTAATAAGAAACTTGCTTTGATGCATCGGATTCCAGCTACTGGACCTCCAGGGCACCATTCATGATTCAACTGCAGTCCTTGCACATAAGTAGCCTTGGAGATTAAAGTTCCCAATGGCGACGTAATTTCTGGGTTATATTCACACTGGGAAGCTTCGAGAGTTATAGGAAACTTGCTTTGATACATCGGATTCCAGCTACTGGACCTCCAGGGCACCATTTATGATTCAACTGCAGTCCTTGCACATAAGTAGCCTTGGAGATTAAAGTTCCCAATGGCGACGTAATTTCTGGGTTATATTCACACTGGGAAGCTTCGAGAGTTATAGGAAACTTGCTTTGATGCATCGGATTCCAGCTACTGGACCTCCAGGGCACAATTCATAATTCAACTGCAGTCCTTGCACATAAGTAGCCTTGGAGATTAAAGTTCCCAATGACGACGTAATTTCTGGGTTATATTCACACTGGGAAGCTTCGAGAGTTATAGGAAACTTGCTTTGATGCATCGGATTCCAGCTACTGGACCTCCAGGGCACCATTCATGATTCAACTGCAGTCCTTGCACATAAGTAGCCTTGGAGATTAAAGTTCCCAATGGCGACGTAATTTCTGGGTTATATTCACACTGGGAAGCTTCGAGAGTTATAGGAAACTTGCTTTGATGCATCGGATTCCAGCTACTGGACCTCCAGGGCACCATTCATGATTCAACTGCAGTCCTTGCACATAAGTAGCCTTGGAGATTAAAGTTCCCAATGGCGACGTAATTTCTGGGTTATATTCACACTGGGAAGCTTCGAGAGTTACAGGAAACTTGCTTTGATGCATCGGATTCCAGCTACTGGACCTCCAGGGCACCATTCATGATTCAACTGCAGTCCTTGCACATAAGTAGCCTTGGAGATTAAAGTTCCCAATGGCGACGTAATTTCTGGGTTATATTCACACTGGGAAGCTTCGAGAGTTATAGGAAACTTGCTTTGATGCATCGGATTCCAGCTACTGGACCTCCAGGGCACCATTCATGATTCGACTGCAGTCCTTGCACATAAGTAGCCTTGGAGATTAAATTTCCCAATGGCGACGTAATTTCTGGTTTATATTCACACTGGGAAGCTTCGAGAGTGATAGGAAACTTGCTTTGATGCATCGGATTCCAGCTACTGGACCTCGAGGGCACCATTCATGATTCAACTGCATTCCTTGCACATAAGTAGCCTTGGAGATTAAAGTTCCCAATGGCGACGTAATTTCTGGGTTATATTCACACTGGGAAGCTTCGAGAGTTATAGGAAACTTGCTTTGATGCATCGGATTCCATCTACTGGACCTCCAGGGCACCATTCATGATTCAACTGCAGTCCTTGCACATAAGTAGCCTTGGAGATTAAAGTTCCCAATGGCGACGTAATTTCTGGGTTATATTCACACTGGGAAGCTTCGAGAGTTATAGGAAACTTGCTTTGATGCATCGGATTCCAGCTACTGGACCTCCAGGGCACCATTCATGATTCAACTGCAGTCCTTGCACATAAGTAGCCTCGGAGATTAAAGTTCCCAATGGCGACGTAATTTCTGGGTTATATTTACACTGGGAAGCTTCGAGAGTTACAGGAAACTTGCTTTGATGCATCGGATTCCAGCTACTGGACCTCCAGGGCACCATTCATGATTCAACTGCAGTCCTTGCACATAAGTAGCCTTGGAGATTAAAGTTCCCAATGGCGACGTAATTTCTGGGTTATATTCACACTGGGAAGCTTCGAGAGTTATAGGAAACTTGCTTTGATACATCGGATTCCAGCTACTGGACCTCCAGGGCACCATTTATGATTCAACTGCAGTCCTTGCACATAAGTAGCCTTGGAGATTAAAGTTCCCAATGGCGACGTAATTTCTGGGTTATATTCACACTGGGAAGCTTCGAGAGTTATAGGAAACTTGCTTTGATGCATCGGATTCCAGCTACTGGACCTCCAGGGCACAATTCATAATTCAACTGCAGTCCTTGCACATAAGTAGCCTTGGAGATTAAAGTTCCCAATGACGACGTAATTTCTGGGTTATATTCACACTGGGAAGCTTCGAGAGTTATAGGAAACTTGCTTTGATGCATCGGATTCCAGCTACTGGACCTCCAGGGCACCATTCATGATTCAACTGCAGTCCTTGCACATAAGTAGCCTTGGAGATTAAAGTTCCCAATGGCGACGTAATTTCTGGGTTATATTCACACTGGGAAGCTTCGAGAGTTATAGGAAACTTGCTTTGATGCATCGGATTCTAGCTACTGGACCTCCAGGGCACCATTCATGATTCAACTGCAGTCCTTGCACATAAGTAGCCTTTGAGATTAAAGTTCCCAATGGCGACGTAATTTCTGTGTTATATTCACACTGGGAAGCTTCGAGAGTTACAGGAAACTTGCTTTGATGCATCGGATTCCAGCTACTGGACCTCCAGGGCACCATTCATGATTCAACTGCAGTCCTTGCACATAAGTAGCCTTGGAGATTAAAGTTCCCAATGGCGACGTAATTTCTGGGTTATATTCACACTGGGAAGCTTCGAGAGTTATAGGAAACTTGCTTTGATGCATCGGATTCCAGCTACTGGACCTCCAGGGCACCATTCATGATTCGACTGCAGTCCTTGCACATAAGTAGCCTTGGAGATTAAATTTCCCAATGGCGACGTAATTTCTGGTTTATATTCACACTGGGAAGCTTCGAGAGTGATGGGAAACTTGCTTTGATGCATCGGATTCCAGCTACTGGACCTCCAGGGCACCATTCATGATTCAACTGCAGTCCTTGCACATAAGTAGCCTTGGAGATTAAAGTTCCCAATGGCGACGTAATTTCTGGGTTATATTCACACTGGGAAGCTTCGAGAGTTATAGGAAACTTGCTTTGATGCATCGGATTCCATCTACTGGACCTCCAGGGCACCATTCAGGATTCAACTGCAGTCCTTGCACATAAGTAGCCTTGGAGATTAAAGTTCCCAATGGCGACGTAATTTCTGGGTTATATTCACACTGGGAAGCATCGAGAGTTATAGGAAACTTGCTTTGATGCATCGGATTCCAGCTACTGGACCTCCAGGGCACCATTCATGATTCAACTGCAGTCCTTGCACATAAGTAGCCTCGGAGATTAAAGTTCCCAATGGCGACGTAATTTCTGGGTTATATTTACACTGGGAAGCTTCGAGAGTTACAGGAAACTTGCTTTGATGCATCGGATTCCAGCTACTGGACCTCCAGGGCACCATTCATGATTCAACTGCAGTCCTTGCACATAAGTAGCCTTGGAGATTATACTTCCCAATGGCGACGTAATTTCTGGGTTATATTCACACTGGGAAGCTTCGAGAGTTATAGGAAACTTGCTTTGATGCATCGGATTCCAGCTACTGGACCTCCAGGGCACCATTCATGATTCGACTGCAGTCCTTGCACATAAGTAGCCTTGGAGATTATATTTCCCAATGGCGACGTAATTTCTGGGTTATATTCACACTGGGAAGCTTCGAGAGTTATAGGAAACTTGCTTTGATGCATCGGATTCCAGCTACTGGACCTCCAGGGCACCATTCATGATTAAACTGCAGTCCTTGCACATAAGTAGCCTTGGAGATTAAAGTTCCCAATGGCGACGTAATTTCTGGGTTATATTCACACTGGGAAGCTTCGAGAGTTATAGGAAACTTGCTTTGATGCATCGGATTCCAGCTACTGGACCTCCAGGGCACCATTCATGATTCAACTGCAGTCCTTGCACATAAGTAGCCTTGGAGATTAAACTTCCCAATGGCGACGTAATTTCTGGGTTATATTCACACTGGGAAGCTTCGAGAGTTATAGGAAACTTGCTTTGATGCATCGGATTCCAGCTACTGGACCTCCAGGGCACCATTCATGATTCAACTGCAGTCCTTGCACATAAGTAGCCTTGGAGATTAAAGTTCCCAATGGCGACGTAATTTCTGGGTTATATTCACACTGGGAAGCTTCGAGAGTTATAGGAAACTTGCTTTGATGCATCGGATTCCAGCTACTGGACCTCCAGGGCACAATTCATGATTCAACTGCAGTCCTTGCACATAAGTAGCCTTGGAGATTAAAGTTCCCAATGGCGACGTAATTTCTGGGTTATATTCACACTGGGAAGCTTCGAGAGTTATAGGAAACTTGCTTTGATGCATCGGATTCCAGCTACTGGACCTCCAGGGCACCATTCATGATTCAACTGCAGTCCTTGCACATAAGTAGCCTTGGAGATTAAAGTTCCCAATGGCGACGTAATTTCTGGGTTATATTCACACTGGGAAGCTTCGAGAGTTATAGGAAACTTGCTTTGATGCATCGGATTCCAGCTACTGGACCTCCAGGGCACCATTCATGATTCAACTGCAGTCCTTGCACATAAGTAGCCTTGGAGATTAAAGTTCCCAATGGCGACGTAATTCCTGGGTTATATTTACACTGGGAAGCTTCGAGAGTTATAGGAAACTTGCTTTGAAGCATCGGATTCCAGCTACTGGACCTCCAGGGCACCATTCATGATTCAACTGCAGTCCTTGCACATAAGTAGCCTTGGAGATTAAAGTTCCCAATGGCGACGTAATTTCTGGGTTATATTCACACTGGGAAACTTCGAGAGTTATAGGAAACTTGCTTTGATGCATCGGATTCCAGCTACTGGACCTCCAGGGCACCATTCATGATTCAACTGCAGTCCTTGCACATAAGTAGCCTTGGAGATTAAAGTTCCCAATGGCGACGTAATTTCTGAGTGATATTCACACTGGGAAGCTTCGAGAGTTATAGGAAACTTGCTTTGATGCATCGGATTCCAGCTACTGGACCTCCAGGGCACCATTCATGATTCAACTGCAGTCCTTGCACATAAGTAGCCTTGGAGATTAAACTTCCCAATGGCGACGTAATTTCTGGGTTATATTCACACTGGGAAGCTTCGAGAGTTATAGGAAACTAGCTTTGATGCATCGGATTCCAGCTACTGGACCTCCAGGGCACCATTCATGATTCAACTGCAGTCCTTGCACATAAGTAGCCTTGGAGATTAAAGTTCCCAATGGCGACGTAATTTCTGGGTTGTATTCACACTGGGAAGCTTCGAGAGTTATAGGAAACTTGCTTTGATGCATCGGATTCCAGCTACTGGACCTCCAGGGCACCATTCATGATTCAACTGCAGTCCTTGCACATAAGTAGCCTTGGAGACTAAAGTTCCCAATGGCGACGTAATTTCTGGGTTATATTCACACTGGGAAGCTTCGAGAGTTATAGGAAACTTGCTTTGATGCATCTGATCCCAGCTACTGGACCTCCAGGGCACCATTCATGATTCAACTGCAGTCCTTGCACATAAGTAGCCTTGGAGATTAAACTTCCCAATGGCGACGTAATTTCTGGGTTATATTCACACTGGGAGGCTTCGAGAGTTATAGGAAACTTGCTTTGATGCATCGGATTCCAGCTACTGGACCTCTAGGGCACCATTCATGATTCAACTGCAGTCCTTGCACATAAGTAGCCTTGGAGATTAAAGTTCCCAATGGCGACGTAATTTCTGTGTTATATTCACACTGGGAAGCTTCGAGAGTTATAGGAAACTTGCTTTGATGCATCGGATTCCAGCTACTGGACCTCCAGGGCACCATTCATGATTCAACTGCAGTCCTTGCACATAAGTAGCCTTGGAGATTAAAGTTCCCAATGGCGACGTAATTTCTGGGTTATATTCACACTGGAAAGCTTCGAGAGTTATAGGAAACTTGCTTTGATGCATCGGATTCCAGCTGCTGGAGCTCCAGGGCACCATTCATGACTCAACTGCAGTCCTTGCACATAAGTAGCCTTGGAGATTAAACTTCCCAATGGCGACGTAATTTCTGGGTTATATTCACACTGGGAAGCTTCGAGAGTTATAGGAAACTTGCTTTGATGCATCGGATTCCAGCTACTGGACCTCCAGGGCACCATTCATGATTCAACTGCAGTTCTTGCACATAAGTAGCCTTGGAGATTAAAGTTCCCAATGGCGACGTAATTTCTGGGTTATATTCACACTGGGAAGCTTCGAGAGTTATAGGAAACTTGCTTTGATGCATCGGATTCCAGCTACTGGACCTCCAGTGCACCATTCATGATTCAACTGCAGTCCTTGCACATAAGTAGCCCTGGAGATTAAAGTTCCCAATGGCGACGTAATTTCTGGGTTATATTCACACTGGGAAGCTTCGAGAGTTATAGGAAACTTGCTTTGATGCATCGGATTCCAGCTACTGGACCTCCAGGGCACCATTCATGATTCAACTGCAGTCCTTGCACATAAGTAGCCTTGGAGATTAAAGTTCCCAATGGCGACGTAATTTCTGGGTTATATTCACACTGGGAAGCTTCGAGAGTTATAGGAAACTTGCTTTGATGCATCGGATTCCAGCTACTGGTCCTCCAGGGCACCATTCATGATTCAACTGCAGTCCTTGCACATAAGTAGCCTTGGAGATTAAAGTTCCCAATGGCGACGTAATTTCTGGGTTATATTCACACTGGGAAGCTTCGAGAGTTATAGGAAACTTGCTTTGATGCATCGGATTCCAGCTACTGGACCTCCAGGGCACCATTCATGATTCAACTGCAGTCCTTGCACATAAGTAGCCTTGGAGATTAAAGTTCCCAATGGCGACGTAATTTCTGGGTTATATTCACACTGGGAAGCTTCGAGAGTTATAGGAAACTTGCTTTGATGCATCGGATTCCAGCTACTGGACCTCCAGGGCACCATTTATGATTCAACTGCAGTCCTTGCACATAAGTAGCCTTGGAGATTAAAGTTCCCAATGGCGACGTAATTTCTGAGTTATATTCACACTGGGAAGCTTCGAGAGTTATAGGAAACTTGCTTTGATGCATCGGATTCCAGCTACTGGACCTCCAGGGCACCATTCATGATTCAACTGCAGTCCTTGCACATAAGTAGCCTTGGAGATTAAAGTTCCCAATGGCGACGTAATTTCTGTGTTATATTCACACTGGGAAGCTTCGAGAGTTATAGGAAACTTGCTTTGATACATCGGATTCCAGCTACTGGACCTCCAGGGCACCATTCATGATTCAACTGCAGTCCTTGCACATAAGTAGCCTTGGAGATTAAAGTTCCCAATGGCGACGTAATTTCTGGGTTATATTCACACTGGGAAGCTTCGAGAGTTATAGGAAACTTGCTTTGATGCATCGGATTCCAGCTACTGGACCTCCAGGGCACCATTCATGATTCAACTGCAGTCCTTGCACATAAGTAGCCTTGGAGATTAAAGTTCCCAATGGCGACGTAATATCTGGGTCATATTCACACTGGGAAGCTTCGAGAGTTATAGGAAACTTGCTTTGATGCATCGGATTCCAGCTACTGGACCTCCAAGGCACCATTCATGATTCAACTGCAGTCCTTGCACATAAGTAGCCTTGGAGATTAAACTTCCCAATGGCGACGTAATTTCTGGGTTATATTCACACTGGGAAGCTTCGAGAGTTATAGGAAACTTGCTTTGATGCATCGGATTCCAGCTACTGGACCTCCAGGGCACCATTCATGATTCAACTGCAGTCCTTGCACATAAGTAGCCTTGGAGATTAAAGTTCCCAATGGCGACGTAATTTCTGGGTTATATTCACACTGGGAAGCTTAGAGAGTTATAGGAAACTTGCTTTGATACATCGGATTCCAGCTACTGGACCTCCAGGGCACCATTCATGATTCAACTGCAGTCCTTGCACATAAGTAGCCTTGGAGATTAAAGTTCCCAATGGCGACGTAATTTCTGGGTTATATTCACACTGGGAAGCTTCGAGAGTTATAGGAAACTTGCTTTGATGCATCGGATTCCAGCTACTGGACCTCCAGGGCACCATTCATGATTCAACTGCAGTCCTTGCACATAAGTAGCCTTGGAGATTAAACTTCCCAATGGCGACGTAATTTCTGGGTTATATTCACACTGGGAAGCTTCGAGAGTTATAGGAAACTTGCTTTAATGCATCGGATTCCAGCTACTGGACCTCCAGGGCACCATTCATGATTCAACTGCAGTCCTTGCACATAAGTAGCCTTGGAGATTAAAGTTCCCAATGGCGACGTAATTTCTGGGTTATATTCACACTGGGAAGCTTCGAGAGTTATAGGAAACTTGCTTTGATGCATCGGATTCCAGCTACAGGACCTCCAGGGCACCATTCATGATTCAACTGCAGTCCTTGCACATAAGTAGCCTTGGAGATTAAAGTTCCCAATGGCGACGTAATTTCTGGGTTATATTCACACTGGGAAGCTTCGAGAGTTATAGGAAACTTTCTTTGATGCATCGGATTCCAGCTACTGGACCTCCAGGGCACCATTCATGATTCAACTGCAGTCCTTGCACATAAGTAGCCTTGGAGATTAAAGTTCCCAATGGCGACGTAATTTCTGGGTTATATTCACACTGGGAAGCTTCGAGAGTTATAGGAAACTTGCTTTGATGCATCGGATTCCAGCTACTGGACCTCCAGGGCACCATTCATGATTCAACTGCAGTCCTTGCACATAAGTAGCCTTGGAGATTAAAGTTCCCAATGGCGACGTAATTTCTGGGTTATATTCACACTGGGAAGCTTCGAGAGTTATAGGAAACTTGCTTTGATGCATCGGATTCCAGCTACTGGACCTCCAGGGCACCATTCATGATTCAACTGCAGTCCTTGCACATAAGTAGCCTTGGAGATTAAAGTTCCCAATGGCGACGTAATTTCTGGGTTATATTAACACTGGGAAGCTTCGAGAGTTATAGGAAACTTGCTTTGATGCATCGGATTCCAGCCACTGGACCTCCAGGGCACCATTCATGATTCAACTGCAGTCCTTGCACATAAGTAGCCTTGGAGATTAAAGTTCCCAATGGCGACGTAATTTCTGTGTTATATTCACACTGGGAAGCTTCGAGAGTTATAGGAAACTTGCTTTGATACATCGGATTCCAGCTACTGGACCTCCAGGGCACCATTCATGATTCAACTGCAGTCCTTGCACATAAGTAGCCTTGGAGATTAAAGTTCCCAATGGCGACGTAATTTCTCGGTTATATTCACACTGGGAAGCTTCGAGAGTTATAGGAAACTTGCTTTGATGCATCGGATTCCAGCTACTGGACCTCCAGGGCACCATTCATGATTCAACTGCAGTCCTTGCACATAAGTAGCCTTGGAGATTAAAGTTCCCAATGGCGACGTAATATCTGGGTCATATTCACACTGGGAAGCTTCGAGAGTTATAGGAAACTTGCTTTGATGCATCGGATTCCAGCTACTGGACCTCCAAGGCACCATTCATGATTCAACTGCAGTCCTTGCACATAAGTAGCCTTGGAGATTAAACTTCCCAATGGCGACGTAATTTCTGGGTTATATTCACACTGGGAAGCTTCGAGAGTTATAGGAAACTTGCTTTGATGCATCGGATTCCAGCTACTGGACCTCCAGGGCACCATTCATGATTCAACTGCATTTCTTGCACATAAGTAGCCTTGGAGATTAAAGTTCCCAATGGCGACGTAATTTCTGGGTTATATTCACACTGGGAAGCTTCGAGAGTTATAGGAAACTTGCTTTGATACATCGGATTCCAGCTACTGGACCTCCAGGGCACCATTCATGATTCAACTGCAGTCCTTGCACATAAGTAGCCTTGAAGATTAAAGTTCCCAATGGCGACGTAATTTCTGGGTTATATTCACACTGGGAAGCTTCGAGAGTTATAGGAAACTTGCTTTGATGCATCGGATTCCAGCTACTGGACCTCCAGGGCACCATTCATGATTCAACTGCAGTCCTTGCACATAAGTAGCCTTGGAGATTAAAGTTCCCAATGACGACGTAATTTCTGGGTTATATTCACACTGGGAAGCTTCGAGAGTTATAGGAAACTTGCTTTGATGCATCGGACTCCAGCTACTGGACCTCCAGGGCACCATTCATGATTCAACTGCATTCCTTGCACATAAGTAGCCTTGGAGATTAAAGTTCCCAATGGCGACGTAATTTCTGGGTTATATTTACACTGGGAAGCTTCGAGAGTTATAGGAAACTTGCTTTGATGCATCGGATTCCAGCTAGTGGACCTCCATGGCACCATTCATGATTCAACTGCAGTCCTTGCACATAAGTAGCCTTGGAGATTAAAGTTCCCAATGGCGACGTAATTTCTGGGTTATATTCACACTGGGAAGCTTCGAGAGTTATAGGAAACTTGCTTTAATGCATCGGATTCCAGCTACTGGACCTCCAGGGCACCATTCATGATTCAACTGCAGTCCTTGCACATAAGTAGCCTTGGAGATTAAACTTCCCAATGGCGACGTAATTTCTGGGTTATATTCACACTGGGAAGCTTCGAGAGTTATAGGAAACTTGCTTTGATGCATCGGATTCCAGCTACTGGACCTCCAGGGCACCATTCATGATTCAACTGCAGTCCTTGCACATAAGTAGCCTTGGAGATTAAAGTTCCCAATGGCGACGTAATTTCTGGGTTATATTCACACTGGGAAGCTTCGAGAGTTATAGGAAACTTGCTTTGATGCATCGGATTCCAGCTACTGGACCTCCAGGGCACCATTCATGATTCAACTGCAGTCCTTGCACATAAGTAGCCTTGGAGATTAAAGTTCCCAATGGCGACGTAATTTCTGTGTTATATTCACACTGGGAAGCTTCGAGAGTTATAGGAAACTTGCTTTGATGCATCGGATTCCAGCCACTGGACCTCCAGGGCACCATTCATGATTCAACTGCAGTCCTTGCACATAAGTAGCCTTGGAGATTAAAGTTCCCAATGGCGACGTAATTTCTGGGATATATTCACACTGGGAAGCTTCGAGAGTTATAGGAAACTTGCTTTGATGCATCGGATTCCAGCTACTGGAGCTCCAGGGCACCATTCATGATTCAACTGCAGTCCTTGCACATAAGTAGCCTTGGAGATTAAACTTCCCAATGGCGACGTAATTTCTGGGTTATATTCACACTGGGAAGCTTCGAGAGTTATAGGAAACTTGCTTTGATGCATCGGAATCCAGCTACTGGACCTCCAAGGCACCATTCATGATTCAACTGCAGTCCTTGCACATAAGTAGCCTTGGAGATTAAAGTTCCCAATGGCGACGTAATTTCTGGGTTATATTCACACTGGGAAGCTTCGAGAGTTATAGGAAACTTGCTTTGATGCATCGGATTCCAGCTACTGGACCTCCAGGGCACCATTCATGATTCAACTGCAGTCCTTGCACATAAGTAGCCTTGGAGATTAAAGTTCCCAATGGCGACGTAATTTCTGAGTGATATTCACACTGGGAAGCTTCGAGAGTTATAGGAAACTTGCTTTGATGCATCGGACTCCAGCTACTGGACCTCCAGGGCACCATTCATGATTCAAATGCAGTCCTTGCACATAAGTAGCCTTGGAGATTAAAGTTCCCAATGGCGACATAATTTCTGTGTTATATTCACACTGGGAAGCTTCGAGAGTTATAGGAAACTTGCTTTGATGCATCGGATTCCAGCTACTGGACCTCCAGGGCACCATTCATGATTCAACTGCAGTCCTTGCACATAAGTAGCCTTGGAGATTAAAGTTCCCAATGGCGACGTAATTTCTGGGTTATATTCACACTGGGAAGCTTCGAGAGTTATAGGAAACTTGCTTTGATGCATCGGATTCCAGCTACTGGACCTCCAGGGCACCATTCATGATTCAACTGCAGTCCTTGCACATAAGTAGCCTTGGAGATTAAAGTTCCCAATGGCGACGTAATTTCTGGGTTATATTCACACTGGGAAGCTTCGAGAGTTATAGGAAACTTGCTTTGATACATCGGATTCCAGCTGCTGGACCTCCAGGGCACCATTCATGATTCAACTGCAGTCCTTGCACATAAGTAGCCTTGGAGATTAAAGTTCCCAATGGCGACGTAATTTCTGGGTTATATTCACACTGGGAAGCTTCGAGAGTTATAGGAAACTTGCTTTGATGCATCGGATTCCAGCTACTGGACCTCCAGGGCACCATTCATGATTCAACTGCAGTCCTTGCACATAAGTAGCCTTGGAGATTAAAGTTCCCAATGGCGACGTAATTTCTGGGTTATATTCACACTGGGAAGCTTCGAGAGTTATAGGAAACTTGCTTTGATACATCGGATTCCAGCTGCTGGACCTCCAGGGCACCATTCATGATTCAACTGCAGTCCTTGCACATAAGTAGCCTTGGAGATTAAAGTTCCCAATGGCGACGTAATTTCTGGGTTATATTCACACTAAGAAGCTTCGAGAGTTATAGGAAACTTGCTTTGATGCATCGGATTCCAGCTACTGGACCTCCAGGGCACAATTCATAATTCAACTGCAGTCCTTGCACATAAGTAGCCTTGGAGATTAAAGTTCCCAATGACGACGTAATTTCTGGGTTATATTCACACTGGGAAGCTTCGAGAGTTATAGGAAACTTGCTTTGATGCATCGGATTCCAGCTACTGGACCTCCAGGGCACCATTCATGATTCAACTGCAGTCCTTGCACATAAGTAGCCTTGGAGATTAAAGTTCCCAATGGCGACGTAATTTCTGAGTGATATTCACACTGGGAAGCTTCGAGAGTTATAGGAAACTTGCTTTGATGCATCGGATTCCAGCTACTGGACCTCCAGGGCACCATTCATGATTCAACTGCAGTCCTTGCACATAAGTAGCCTTGGAGATTAAAGTTCCCAATGGCGTCGTAATTTCTGGGTTATATTTACACTGGGAAGCTTCGAGAGTTATAGGAAACTTGCTTTGATGCATCGGATTCCAGCTACTGGACCTCCAGGGCACCATTCATGATTCAACTGCAGTCCTTGCACATAAGTAGCCTTGGAGATTAAAGTTCCCAATGGCGACGTAATTTCTGGGTTATATTCACACTGCGAAGCTTCGAGAGTTATAGGAAACTTGCTTTGATGCATCGGATTCCAGCTACTGGACCTCCAGGGCACCATTCATGATTCAACTGCAGTCCTTGCACATAAGTAGCCTTGGAGATTAAACTTCCCAATGGCGACGTAATTTCTGGGTTATATTCACACTGGGAAGCTTCGAGAGTTATAGGAAACTTGCTTTAATGCATCGGATTCCAGCTACTGGACCTCCAGGGCACCATTCATGATTCAACTGCAGTCCTTGCACATAAGTAGCCTTGGAGATTAAACTTCCCAATGGCGACGTAATTTCTGGGTTATATTCACACTGGGAAGCTTCGAGAGTTATAGGAAACTTGCTTTGATGCATCGGATTCCAGCTACTGGACCTCCAGGGCACCATTCATGATTCAACGGCAGTCCTTGCACATAAGTAGCCTTGGAGATTAAAGTTCCCAATGGCGACGTAATTTCTGGGTTATATTCACACTGGGAAGCTTCGAGAGTTATAGGAAACTTTCTTTGATGCATCGGATTCCAGCTACTGGACCTCCAGGGCACCATTCATGATTCAACTGCAGTCCTTGCACATAAGTAGCCTTGGAGATTAAAGTTCCCAATGGCGACGTAATTTCTGGGTTATATTCACACTGGGAAGCTTCGAGAGTTATAGGATACTTGCTTTGATGCATCGGATTCCAGCTACTGGACCTCCAGGGCACCATTCATGATTCAACTGCAGTCCTTGCACATAAGTAGCCTTGGAGATTAAAGTTCCCAATGGCGACGTAATTTCTGGGTTATATTCACACTGGGAAGCTTCGAGAGTTATAGGAAACTTGCTTTGATGCATCGGATTCCAGCTACTGGACCTCCAGGGCACCATTCATGATTCAACTGCAGTCCTTGCACATAAGTAGCCTTGGAGATTAAAGTTCCCAATGGCGACGTAATTTCTGGGTTATATTCACACTGGGAAGCTTCGAGAGTTATAGGAAACTTGCTTTGATGCATCGGATTCCAGCCACTGGACCTCCAGGGCACCATTCATGATTCAACTGCATTCCTTGCACATAAGTAGCCTTGGAGATTAAAGTTCCCAATGGCGACGTAATTTCTGGGATATATTCACACTGGGAAGCTTCGAGAGTTATAGGAAACTTGCTTTGATGCATCGGATTCCAGCTACTGGAGCTCCAGGGCACCATTCATGATTCAACTGCAGTCCTTGCACATAAGTAGCCTTGGAGATTAAACTTCCCAATGGCGACGTAATTTCTGGGTTATATTCACACTGGGAAGCTTCGAGAGTTATAGGAAACTTGCTTTGATGCATCGGATTCCAGCTACTGGACCTCCAAGGCACCATTCATGATTCAACTGCAGTCCTTGCACATAAGTAGCCTTGGAGATTAAAGTTCCCAATGGCGACGTAATTTCTGGGTTATATTCACACTGGGAAGCTTCGAGAGTTATAGGAAACTTGCTTTGATGCATCGGATTCCAGCTACTGGACCTCCAGGGCACCATTCATGATTCAACTGCAGTCCTTGCACATAAGTAGCCTTGGAGATTAAAGTTCCCAATGGCGACGTAATTTCTGAGTGATATTCACACTGGGAAGCTTCGAGAGTTATAGGAAACTTGCTTTGATGCATCGGACTCCAGCTACTGGACCTCCAGGGCACCATTCATGATTCAAATGCAGTCCTTGCACATAAGTAGCCTTGGAGATTAAAGTTCCCAATGGCGACATAATTTCTGTGTTATATTCACACTGGGAAGCTTCGAGAGTTATAGGAAACTTGCTTTGATGCATCGGATTCCAGCTACTGGACCTCCAGGGCACCATTCATGATTCAACTGCAGTCCTTGCACATAAGTAGCCTTGGAGATTAAAGTTCCCAATGGCGACGTAATTTCTGGGTTATATTCACACTGGGAAGCTTCGAGAGTTATAGGAAACTTGCTTTGATGCATCGGATTCCAGCTACTGGACCTCCAGGGCACCATTCATGATTCAACTGCAGTCCTTGCACATAAGTAGCCTTGGAGATTAAAGTTCCCAATGGCGACGTAATTTCTGGGTTATATTCACACTGGGAAGCTTCGAGAGTTATAGGAAACTTGCTTTGATACATCGGATTCCAGCTGCTGGACCTCCAGGGCACCATTCATGATTCAACTGCAGTCCTTGCACATAAGTAGCCTTGGAGATTAAAGTTCCCAATGGCGACGTAATTTCTGGGTTATATTCACACTAAGAAGCTTCGAGAGTTATAGGAAACTTGCTTTGATGCATCGGATTCCAGCTACTGGACCTCCAGGGCACAATTCATAATTCAACTGCAGTCCTTGCACATAAGTAGCCTTGGAGATTAAAGTTCCCAATGACGACGTAATTTCTGGGTTATATTCACACTGGGAAGCTTCGAGAGTTATAGGAAACTTGCTTTGATGCATCGGATTCCAGCTACTGGACCTCCAGGGCACCATTCATGATTCAACTGCAGTCCTTGCACATAAGTAGCCTTGGAGATTAAAGTTCCCAATGGCGACGTAATTTCTGAGTGATATTCACACTGGGAAGCTTCGAGAGTTATAGGAAACTTGCTTTGATGCATCGGATTCCAGCTACTGGACCTCCAGGGCACCATTCATGATTCAACTGCAGTCCTTGCACATAAGTAGCCTTGGAGATTAAAGTTCCCAATGGCGTCGTAATTTCTGGGTTATATTTACACTGGGAAGCTTCGAGAGTTATAGGAAACTTGCTTTGATGCATCGGATTCCAGCTACTGGACCTCCAGGGCACCATTCATGATTCAACTGCAGTCCTTGCACATAAGTAGCCTTGGAGATTAAAGTTCCCAATGGCGACGTAATTTCTGGGTTATATTCACACTGGGAAGCTTCGAGAGTTATAGGAAACTTGCTTTGATGCATCGGATTCCAGCCACTGGACCTCCAGGGCACCATTCATGATTCAACTGCAGTCCTTGCACATAAGTAGCCTTGGAGATTAAAGTTCCCAATGGCGACGTATTTTCTGGGATATATTCACACTGGGAAGCTTCGAGAGTTATAGGAAACTTGCTTTGATGCATCGGATTCCAGCTACTGGAGCTCCAGGGCACCATTCATGATTCAACTGCAGTCCTTGCACATAAGTAGCCTTGGAGATTAAACTTCCCAATGGCGACGTAATTTCTGGGTTATATTCACACTGGGAAGCTTCGAGAGTTATAGGAAACTTGCTTTGATGCATCGGATTCCAGCTACTGGACCTCCAAGGCACCATTCATGATTCAACTGCAGTCCTTGCACATAAGTAGCCTTGGAGATTAAAGTTCCCAATGGCGACGTAATTTCTGGGTTATATTCACACTGGGAAGCTTCGAGAGTTATAGGAAACTTGCTTTGATGCATCGGATTCCAGCTACTGGACCTCCAGGGCACCATTCATGATTCAACTGCAGTCCTTGCACATAAGTAGCCTTGGAGATTAAAGTTCCCAATGGCGACGTAATTTCTGAGTGATATTCACACTGGGAAGCTTCGAGAGTTATAGGAAACTTGCTTTGATGCATCGGACTCCAGCTACTGGACCTCCAGGGCACAATTCATGATTCAAATGCAGTCCTTGCACATAAGTAGCCTTGGAGATTAAAGTTCCCAATGGCGACATAATTTCTGTGTTATATTCACACTGGGAAGCTTCGAGAGTTATAGGAAACTTGCTTTGATGCATCGGATTCCAGCTACTGGACCTCCAGGGCACCATTCATGATTCAACTGCAGTCCTTGCACATAAGTAGCCTTGGAGATTAAAGTTCCCAATGGCGACGTAATTTCTGGGTTATATTCACACTGGGAAGCTTCGAGAGTTATAGGAAACTTGCTTTGATGCATCGGATTCCAGCTACTGGACCTCCAGGGCACCATTCATGATTCAACTGCAGTCCTTGCACATAAGTAGCCTTGGAGATTAAAGTTCCCAATGGCGACGTAATTTCTGGGTTATATTCACACTGGGAAGCTTCGAGAGTTATAGGAAACTTGCTTTGATACATCGGATTCCAGCTGCTGGACCTCCAGGGCACCATTCATGATTCAACTGCAGTCCTTGCACATAAGTAGCCTTGGAGATTAAAGTTCCCAATGGCGACGTAATTTCTGGGTTATATTCACACTAAGAAGCTTCGAGAGTTATAGGAAACTTGCTTTGATGCATCGGATTCCAGCTACTGGACCTCCAGGGCACAATTCATAATTCAACTGCAGTCCTTGCACATAAGTAGCCTTGGAGATTAAAGTTCCCAATGACGACGTAATTTCTGGGTTATATTCACACTGGGAAGCTTCGAGAGTTATAGGAAACTTGCTTTGATGCATCGGATTCCAGCTACTGGACCTCCAGGGCACCATTCATGATTCAACTGCAGTCCTTGCACATAAGTAGCCTTGGAGATTAAAGTTCCCAATGGCGACGTAATTTCTGAGTGATATTCACACTGGGAAGCTTCGAGAGTTATAGGAAACTTGCTTTGATGCATCGCATTCCAGCTACTGGACCTCCAGGGCACCATTCATGATTCAACTGCAGTCCTTGCACATAAGTAGCCTTGGAGATTAAAGTTCCCAATGGCGTCGTAATTTCTGGGTTATATTTACACTGGGAAGCTTCGAGAGTTATAGGAAACTTGCTTTGATGCATCGGATTCCAGCTACTGGACCTCCAGGGCACCATTCATGATTCAACTGCAGTCCTTGCACATAAGTAGCCTTGGAGATTAAAGTTCCCAATGGCGACGTAATTTCTGGGTTATATTCACACTGCGAAGCTTCGAGAGTTATAGGAAACTTGCTTTGATGCATCGGATTCCAGCTACTGGACCTCCAGGGCACCATTCATGATTCAACTGCAGTCCTTGCACATAAGTAGCCTTGGAGATTAAACTTCGAAATGGCGACGTAATTTCTGGGTTATATTCACACTGGGAAGCTTCGAGAGTTATAGGAAACTTGCTTTGATGCATCGGATTCCAGCTACTGGACCTCCAAGGCACCATTCATGATTCAACTGCAGTCCTTGCACATAAGTAGCCTTGGAGATTAAAGTTCCCAATGGCGACGTAATTTCTGGGTTATATTCACACTGGGAAGCTTCGAGAGTTATAGGAAACTTGCTTTGATGCATCGGATTCCAGCTACTGGACCTCCAGGGCACCATTCATGATTCAACTGCAGTCCTTGCACATAAGTAGCCTTGGAGATTAAAGTTCCCAATGGCGACGTAATTTCTGAGTGATATTCACACTGGGAAGCTTCGAGAGTTATAGGAAACTTGCTTTGATGCATCGGATTCCAGCTACTGGACCTCCAGGGCACCATTCATGATTCAACTGCAGTCCTTGCACATAAGTAGCCTTGGAGATTAAAGTTCCCAATGGCGACGTAATTTCTGGGTTATATTCACACTGGGAAGCTTCGAGAGTAATAAGAAACTTGCTTTGATGCATCGGATTCCAGCTACTGGACCTCCAGGGCACCATTCATGATTCAAATGCAGTCCTTGCACATAAGTAGCCTTGGAGATTAAAGTTCCCAATGGCGACGTAATTTCTGGGTTATATTCACACTGGGAAGCTTCGAGAGTTATAGGAAACTTGCTTTGATACATCGGATTCCAGCTACTGGACCTCCAGGGCACCATTTATGATTCAACTGCAGTCCTTGCACATAAGTAGCCTTGGAGATTAAAGTTCCCAATGGCGACGTAATTTCTGGGTTATATTCACACTGGGAAGCTTCGAGAGTTATAGGAAACTTGCTTTGATGCATCGGATTCCAGCTACTGGACCTCCAGGGCACAATTCATAATTCAACTGCAGTCCTTGCACATAAGTAGCCTTGGAGATTAAAGTTCCCAATGACGACGTAATTTCTGGGTTATATTCACACTGGGAAGCTTCGAGAGTTATAGGAAACTTGCTTTGATGCATCGGATACCAGCTACTGGACCTCCAGGGCACCATTCATGATTCAACTGCAGTCCTTGCACATAAGTAGCCTTGGAGATTAAAGTTCCCAATGGCGACGTAATTTCTGGGTTATATTCACACTGGGAAGCTTCGAGAGTTATAGGAAACTTGCTTTGATGCATCGGATTCCAGCTACTGGACCTCCAGGGCACCATTCATGATTCAACTGCAGTCCTTGCACATAAGTAGCCTTGGAGATTAAAGTTCCCAATGGCGACGTAATTTCTGGGTTATATTTACACTGGGAAGCTTCGAGAGTTACAGGAAACTTGCTTTGATGCATCGGATTCCAGCTACTGGACCTCCAGGGCACCATTCATGATTCAACTGCAGTCCTTGCACATAAGTAGCCTTGGAGATTAAAGTTCCCAATGGTGACGTAATTTCTGGGTTATATTCACACTGGGAAGCTTCGAGAGTTATAGGAAACTTGCTTTGATGCATCGGATTCCAGCTACTGGACCTCCAGGGCACAATTCATGATTCAACTGCAGTCCTTGCACATAAGTAGCCTTGGAGATTAAAGTTCCCAATGGCGACGTAATTTCTGGGTTATATTCACACTGGGAAGCTTCGAGAGTTATAGGAAACTTGCTTTGATGCATCGGATTCCAGCTACTGGACCTCCAGGGCACAATTCATGATTCAACTGCAGTCCTCGCACATAAGTAGCCTTGGAGATTAAAGTTCCCAATGGCGACGTAATTTCTGGGTTATATTCACACTGGGAAGCTTCGAGAGTTATAGGAAACTTGCTTTGATGCATCGGATTCCAGCTACTGGACCTCCAGGGCACCATTCATGATTCAACTGCAGTCCTTGCACATAAGTAGCCTTGGAGATTAAAGTTCCCAATGGCGACGTAATTCCTGGGTTATATTTACACTGGGAAGCTTCGAGAGTTATAGGAAACTTGCTTTGAAGCATCGGATTCCAGCTACTGGACCTCCAGGGCACCATTCATGATTCAACTGCAGTCCTTGCACATAAGTAGCCTTGGAGATTAAAGTTCCCAATGGCGACGTAATTTCTGGGTTATATTCACACTGGGAAGCTTCGAGAGTTATAGGAAACTTGCTTTGATGCATCGGATTCCAGCTACTGGACCTCCAGGGCACCATTCATGATTCAACTGCAGTCCTTGCACATAAGTAGCCTTGGAGATTAAAGTTCCCAATGACGACGTAATTTCTGGGTTATATTCACACTGGGAAGCTTCGAGAGTTATAGGAAACTTGCTTTGATGCATCGGATTCCAGCTACTGGACCTCCAGGGCACCATTCATGATTCAACTGCAGTCCTTGCACATAAGTAGCCTTGGAGATTAAAGTTCCCAATGACGACGTAATTTCTGGGTTATATTCACACTGGGAAGCTTCGAGAGTTATAGGAAACTTGCTTTGATGCATCGGATTCCAGCTACTGGACCTCCAGGGCACCATTCATGATTCAACTGCAGTCCTTGCACATAAGTAGCCTTGGAGATTAAAGTTCCCAATGGCGACGTAATTTCTGGGTTATATTCACACTGGGAAGCTTCGAGAGTTATAGGAAACTTGCTTTGATGCATCGGATTCCAGCTACTGGACCTCCAGGGCACCATTCATGATTCAACTGCAGTCCTTGCACATAAGTAGCCTTGGAGATTAAAGTTCCCAATGGCGACGTAATTTCTGGGTTATATTCACACTGGGAAGCTTCGAGAGTTATAGGAAACTTGCTTTGATGCATCGGATTCCAGCTACTGGACCTCCAGGGCACCATTCATGATTCAACTGCAGTCCTTGCACATAAGTAGCCTTGGAGATTAAAGTTCCCAATGGCGACGTAATTTCTGGGTTATATTCACACTGGGAAGCTTCGAGAGTTATAGGAAACTTGCTTTGATGCATCGGATTCCAGCTACTGGACCTCCAGGGCACCATTCATGATTCAACTGCAGTCCTTGCACATAAGTAGCCTTGGAGATTAAAGTTCCCAATGGCGACGTAATTTCTGGGTTATATTCACACTGGGAAGCTTCGAGAGTTATAGGAAACTTGCTTTGATGCATCGGATTCCAGCTACTGGACCTCCAGGGCACCATTCATGATTCAACTGCAGTCCTTGCACATAAGTAGCCTTGGAGATTAAAGTTCCCAATGGCGACGTAATTTCTGGGTTATATTCACACTGGGAAGCTTCGAGAGTTATAGGAAACTTGCTTTGATGCATCGGATTCCAGCTACTGGACCTCCAGGGCACAATTCATGATTCAACTGCAGTCCTTGCACATAAGTAGCCTTGGAGATTAAAGTTCCCAATGGCGACGTAATTTCTGGGTTATATTCACACTGGGAAGCTTCGAGAGTTATAGGAAACTTGCTTTGATGCATCGGATTCCAGCTACTGGACCTCCAGGGCACCATTCATGATTCAACTGCAGTCCTTGCACATAAGTAGCCTTGGAGATTAAAGTTCCCAATGGCGACGTAATTTCTGGGTTATATTCACACTGGGAAGCTTCGAGAGTTATAGGAAACTTGCTTTGATGCATCGGATTCCAGCTACTGGACCTCCAGGGCACCATTCATGATTCAACTGCAGTCCTTGCACATAAGTAGCCTTGGAGATTAAAGTTCCCAATGGCGACGTAATTCCTGGGTTATATTTACACTGGGAAGCTTCGAGAGTTATAGGAATCTTGCTTTGAAGCATCGGATTCCAGCTACTGGACCTCCAGGGCACCATTCATGATTCAACTGCAGTCCTTGCACATAAGTAGCCTTGGAGATTAAAGTTCCCAATGGCGACGTAATTTCTGGGTTATATTCACACTGGGAAACTTCGAGAGTTATAGGAAACTTGCTTTGATGCATCGGATTCCAGCTACTGGACCTCCAGGGCACCATTCATGATTCAACTGCAGTCCTTGCACATATGTAGCCTTGGAGATTCAATTTCCCAATGGCGACGTAATTTCTGGGTTATATTCACACTGGGAAGCTTCGAGAGTTATAGGAAACTTGCTTTGATGCATCGGATTCCAGCTACTGGACCTCCAGGGCACCATTCATGATTCAACTGCAGTCCTTGCACATAAGTAGCCTTGGAGATTAAAGTTCCCAATGACGACGTAATTTCTGGGTTATATTCACACTGGGAAGCTTCGAGAGTTATAGGAAACTTGCTTTGATGCATCGGATTCCAGCTACTGGACCTCCAGGGCACCATTCATGATTCAACTGCAGTCCTTGCACATAAGTAGCCTTGGAGATTAAAGTTCCCAATGGCGACGTAATTTCTGGGTTATATTCACACTGGGAAGCTTCGAGAGTTATAGGAAACTTGCTTTGATGCATCGGATTCCAGCTACTGGACCTCTAGGGCACCATTCATGATTCAACTGCAGTCCTTGCACATAAGTAGCCTTGGAGATTAAAGTTCCCAATGGCGACGTAATTTCTGGGTTATATTCACACTGGGAAGCTTCGAGAGTTATAGGAAACTTGCTTTGATGCATCGGATTCCAGCTACTGGACCTCCAGGGCACAATTCATGATTCAACTGCAGTCCTTGCACATAAGTAGCCTTGGAGATTAAAGTTCCCAATGGCGACGTAATTTCTGGGTTATATTCACACTGGGAAGCTTCGAGAGTTATAGGAAACTTGCTTTGATGCATCGGATTCCAGCTACTGGACCTCCAGGGCACCATTCATGATTCAACTGCAGTCCTTGCACATAAGTAGCCTTGGAGATTAAAGTTCCGAATGGCGACGTAATTTCTGGGTTATATTCACACTGGGAAGCTTCGAGAGTTATAGGAAACTTGCTTTGATGCATCGGATTCCAGCTACTGGACCTCCAGGGCACCATTCATGATTCAACTGCAGTCCTTGCACATAAGTAGCCTTGGAGATTAAAGTTCCCAATGGCGACTTAATTTCTGGGCTTATATTTACACTGGGAAGCTTCGAGAGTTATAGGAAACTTGCTTTGATGCATCGGATTCCAGCTACTGGACCTCCAGGGCACCATTCATGATTCAACTGCAGTCCTTGCACATAAGTAGCCTTGGAGATTAAAGTTCCCAATGGCGACGTAATTTCTGGGTTATATTCACACTGGGAAACTTCGAGAGTTATAGGAAACTTGCTTTGATGCATCGGATTCCAGCTACTGGACCTCCAGGGCACCATTCATGATTCAACTGCAGTCCTTGCACATATGTAGCCTTGGAGATTCAATTTGCCAATGGCGACGTAATTTCTGGGTTATATTCACACTGGGAAGCTTCGAGAGTTATAGGAAACTTGCTTTGATGCATCGGATTCCAGCTACTGGACCTCCAGGGCACCATTCATGATTCAACTGCAGTCCTTGCACATAAGTAGCCTTGGAGATTAAAGTTCCCAATGACGACGTAATTTCTGGGTTATATTCACACTGGGAAGCTTCGAGAGTTATAGGAAACTTGCTTTGATGCATCGGATTCCAGCTACTGGACCTCCAGGGCACCATTCATGATTCAACTGCAGTCCTTGCACATAAGTAGCCTTGGAGATTAAAGTTCCCAATGGCGACGTAATTTCTGGGTTATATTCACACTGGGAAGCTTCGAGAGTTATAGGAAACTTGCTTTGATGCATCGGATTCCAGCTACTGGACCTCCAGGGCACCATTCATGATTCAACTGCAGTCCTTGCACATAAGTAGCCTTGGAGATTAAAGTTCCCAATGGCGACGTAATTTCTGGGTTATATTCACACTGGGAAGCTTCGAGAGTTATAGGAAACTTGCTTTGATGCATCGGATTCCAGCTACTGGACCTCCAGGGCACCATTCATGATTCAACTGCAGTCCTTGCACATAAGTAGCCTTGGAGATTAAACTTCCCAATGGCGACGTAATTTCTGAGTGATATTCACACTGGGAAGCTTCGAGAGTTATAGGAAACTTGCTTTGATGCATCGGATTCCAGCTACTGGACCTCCAGGGCACCATTCATGATTCAACTGCAGTCCTTGCACATAAGTAGCCTTGGAGATTAAAGTTCCCAATGGCGACGTAATTTCTGGGTTATATTCACACTGGGAAGCTTCGAGAGTTATAGGAAACTTGCTTTGATGCATCGGATTCCAGCTACTGGACATCCAGGGCACCATTCATGATTCAACTGCAGTCCTTGCACATAAGTAGCCTTGGAGATTAAACCTCCCAATGGCGACGTAATTTCTGGGTTATATTCACACTGGGAAGCTTCGAGAGTTATAGGAAACATGCTTTGATGCATCGGATTCCAGCTACTGGACCTCCAGGGCACCATTCATGATTCAACTGCAGTCCTTGCACATAAGTAGCCTTGGAGATTAAAGTTCCGAATGGCGACGTAATTTCTGGGTTATATTCACACTGGGAAGCTTCGAGAGTTATAGGAAACTTGCTTTGATGCATCGGACTCCAGCTACTGGACCTCCAGGGCACCATTCATGATTCAAATGCAGTGCTTGCACATAAGTAGCCTTGGAGATTAAAGTTCCCAATGGCGACATAATTTCTGTGTTATATTCACACTGGGAAGCTTCGAGAGTTATAGGAAACTTGCTTTCATGCATCGGATTCCAGCTACTGGACCTCCAGGGCACCATTCATGATTCAACTGCAGTCCTTGCACATAAGTAGCCTTGGAGATTAAAGTTCCGAATGGCGACGTAATTTCTGGGTAATATTCACACTGGGAAGCTTCGAGAGTTATAGGAAACTTGCTTTGATGCATCGGATTCCAGCTACTGGACCTCCAGGGCACCATTCATGATTCAACTGCAGTCCTTGCACATAAGTAGCCTTGGAGATTAAAGTTCCCAATGGCGACGTAATTTCTGGGTTATATTCACACTGGGAAGCTTCGAGAGTTATAGGAAACTTGCTTTGATACATCGGATTCCAGCTACTGGACCTCCAGGGCACCATTCATGATTCAACTGCAGTCCTTGCACATAAGTAGCCTTGGAGATTAAAGTTCCCAATGGCGACGTAATTTCTGGGTTATATTCACACTGGGAAGCTTCGAGAGTTATAGGAAACTTGCTTTGATGCATCGGATTCCAGCTACTGGACCTCCAGGGCACAATTCATGATTCAACTGCAGTCCTTGCACATAAGTAGCCTTGGAGATTAAAGTTCCCAATGACGACGTAATTTCTGGGTTATATTCACACTGGGAAGCTTCGAGAGTTATAGGAAACTTGCTTTGATGCATCGGATTCCAGCTACTGGACCTCCAGGGCACCATTCATGATTCAACTGCAGTCCTTGCACATAAGTAGCCTTGGAGATTAAAGTTCCCAATGGCGACGTAATTTCTGGGTTATATTCACACTGGGAAGCTTCGAGAGTTATAGGAAACTTGCTTTGATGCATCGGATTCCAGCTACTGGACCTCCAGGGCACCATTCATGATTCAACTGCAGTCCTTGCACATAAGTAGCCTTGGAGATTAAAGTTCCCAGTGGCGACGTAATTTCTGGGTTATATTCACACTGGGAAGCTTCGAGAGTTATAGGAAACTTTCTTTGATGCATCGGATTCCAGCTACTGGACCTCCAGGGCACCATTCATGATTCAACTGCAGTCCTTGCACATAAGTAGCCTTGGAGATTAAAGTTCCCAATGGCGACGTAATTTCTGGGTTATATTCACACTGGGAAGCTTCGAGAGTTATAGGAAACTTGCTTTGATGCATCGGATTCCAGCTACTGGACCTCCAGGGCACCATTCATGATTCAACTGCAGTCCTTGCACATAAGTAGCCTTGGAGATTAAAGTTCCCGATGGCGACGTAATTTCTGGGTTATATTCACACTGGGAAGCTTCGAGAGTTATAGGAAACTTGCTTTGATGCATCGGATTCCAGCTACTGGACCTCCAGGGCACAATTCATGATTCAACTGCAGTCCTTGCACATAAGTAGCCTTGGAGATTAAAGTTCCCAATGACGACGTAATTTCTGGGTTATATTCACACTGGGAAGCTTCGAGAGTTATAGGAAACTTGCTTTGATGCATCGGATTCCAGCTACTGGACCTCCAGGGCACCATTCATGATTCAACTGCAGTCCTTGCACATAAGTAGCCTTGGAGATTAAAGTTCCCAATGGCGACGTAATTTCTGGGTTATATTTACACTGGGAAGCTTCGAGAGTTACAGGAAACTTGCTTTGATGCATCGGATTCCAGCTACTGGACCTCCAGGGCACCATTCATGATTCAACTGCAGTCCTTGCACATAAGTAGCCTTGGAGATTAAAGTTCCCAATGGCGACGTAATTTCTGGGTTATATTCACACTGGGAAGCTTCGAGAGTTATAGGAAACTTGCTTTGATGCATCGGATTCCAGCTACTGGACCTCCAGGGCACCATTCATGATTCGACTGCAGTCCTTGCCCATAAGTAGCCTTGGAGATTAAATTTCCCAATGGCGACGTAATTTCTGGGTTATATTCACACTGGGAAGCTTCGAGAGTTATAGGAAACTTGCTTTGATGCATCGGATTCCAGCTACTGGACCTCCAGGGCACCATTCATGATTAAACTGCAGTCCTTGCACATAAGTAGCCTTGGAGATTAAAGTTCCCAATGGCGACGTAATTTCTGGGTTATATTCACACTGGGAAGCTTCGAGAGTTATAGGAAACTTGCTTTGATGCATCGGATTCCAGCTACTGGACCTCCAGGGCACCATTCATGATTCAACTGCAGTCCTTGCACATAAGTAGCCTTGGAGATTAAAGTTCCCAATGGCGACGTAATTTCTGGGTTATATTCACACTGCGAAGCTTCGAGAGTTATAGGAAACTTGCTTTGATGCATCGGATTCCAGCTACTGGACCTCCAGGGCACCATTCATGATTCAACTGCAGTCCTTGCACATAAGTAGCCTTGGAGATTAAAGTTCCCAATGGCGACGTAATTTCTGGGTTATATTCACACTGGGAAGCTTCGAGAGTTATAGGAAACTTGCTTTGATGCATCGGATTCCAGCTACTGGACCTCCAGGGCACAATTCATGATTCAACTGCAGTCCTTGCACATAAGTAGCCTTGGAGATTAAAGTTCCCAATGGCGACGTAATTTCTGGGTTATATTCACACTGGGAAGCTTCGAGAGTTATAGGAAACTTGCTTTGATGCATCGGATTCCAGCTACTGGACCTCCAGGGCACCATTCATGATTCAACTGCAGTCCTTGCACATAAGTAGCCTTGGAGATTAAAGTTCCGAATGGCGACGTAATTTCTGGGTTATATTGACACTGGGAAGCTTCGAGAGTTATAGGAAACTTGCTTTGATGCATCGGATTCCAGCTACTGGACCTCCAGGGCACCATTCATGATTCAACTGCAGTCCTTGCACATAAGTAGCCTTGGAGATTAAAGTTCCCAATGGCGACGTAATTTCTGGGTTATATTTACACTGGGAAGCTTCGAGAGTTATAGGAAACTTGCTTTGATGCATCGGATTCCAGCTACTGGACCTCCAGGGCACCATTCATGATTCAACTGCAGTCCTTGCACATAAGTAGCCTTGGAGATTAAAGTTCCCAATGGCGACGTAATTTCTGGGTTATATTCACACTGGGAAACTTCGAGAGTTATAGGAAACTTGCTTTGATGCATCGGATTCCAGCTACTGGACCTCCAGGGCACCATTCATGATTCAACTGCAGTCCTTGCACATATGTAGCCTTGGAGATTCAATTTGCAAATGGCGACGTAATTTCTGGGTTATATTCACACTGGGAAGCTTCGAGAGTTATAGGAAACTTGCTTTGATGCATCGGATTCCAGCTACTGGACCTCCAGGGCACCATTCATGATTCAACTGCAGTCCTTGCACATAAGTAGCCTTGGAGATTAAAGTTCCCAATGACGACGTAATTTCTGGGTTATATTCACACTGGGAAGCTTCGAGAGTTATAGGAAACTTGCTTTGATGCATCGGATTCCAGCTACTGGACCTCCAGGGCACCATTCATGATTCAACTGCAGTCCTTGCACATAAGTAGCCTTGGAGATTAAAGTTCCCAATGGCGACGTAATTTCTGGGTTATATTCACACTGGGAAGCTTCGAGAGTTATAGGAAACTTGCTTTGATGCATCGGATTCCAGCTACTGGACCTCCAGGGCACCATTCATGATTCAACTGCAGTCCTTGCACATAAGTAGCCTTGGAGATTAAAGTTCCCAATGGCGACGTAATTTCTGGGTTATATTCACACTGGGAAGCTTCGAGAGTTATAGGAAACTTGCTTTGATGCATCGGATTCCAGCTACTGGACCTCCAGGGCACCATTCATGATTCAACTGCAGTCCTTGCACATAAGTAGCCTTGGAGATTAAAGTTCCGAATGGCGACGTAATTTCTGGGTTATATTCACACTGGGAAGCTTCGAGAGTTATAGGAAACTTGCTTTGATGCATCGGACTCCAGCTACTGGACCTCCAGGGCACCATTCATGATTCAAATGCAGTCCTTGCACATAAGTAGCCTTGGAGATTAAAGTTCCCAATGGCGACATAATTTCTGTGTTATATTCACACTGGGAAGCTTCGAGAGTTATAGGAAACTTGCTTTGATGCATCGGATTCCAGCTACTGGACCTCCAGGGCACCATTCATGATTCAACTGCAGTCCTTGCACATAAGTAGCCTTGGAGATTAAAGTTCCCAATGACGACGTAATTTCTGGGTTATATTCACACTGGGAAGCTTCGAGAGTTATAGGAAACTTGCTTTGATGCATCGGATTCCAGCTACTGGACCTCTAGGGCACCATTCATGATTCAACTGCAGTCCTTGCACATAAGTAGCCTTGGAGATTAAAGTTCCCAATGGCGACGTAATTTCTGGGTTATATTCACACTGGGAAGCTTCGAGAGTTATAGGAAACTTGCTTTGATGCATCGGATTCCAGCTACTGGACCTCCAGGGCACCATTCATGATTCAACTGCAGTCCTTGCACATAAGTAGCCTTGGAGATTAAAGTTCCCAGTGGCGACGTAATTTCTGGGTTATATTCACACTGGGAAGCTTCGAGAGTTATAGGAAACTTGCTTTGATGCATCGGATTCCAGCTACTGGACCTCCAGGGCACCATTCATGATTCAACTGCAGTCCTTGCACATAAGTAGCCTTGGAGATTAAAGTTCCCAATGGCGACGTAATTTCTGGGTTATATTCACACTGGGAAGCTTCGAGAGTTATAGGAAACTTGCTTTGATGCATCGGATTCCAGCTACTGGACCTCCAGGGCACCATTCATGATTCAACTGCAGTCCTTGCACATAAGTAGCCTTGGAGATTAAAGTTCCCGATGGCGACGTAATTTCTGGGTTATATTCACACTGGGAAGCTTCGAGAGTTATAGGAAACTTGCTTTGATGCATCGGATTCCAGCTACTGGACCTCCAGGGCACAATTCATGATTCAACTGCAGTCCTTGCACATAAGTAGCCTTGGAGATTAAAGTTCCCAATGACGACGTAATTTCTGGGTTATATTCACACTGGGAAGCTTCGAGAGTTATAGGAAACTTGCTTTGATGCATCGGATTCCAGCTACTGGACCTCCAGGGCACCATTCATGATTCAACTGCAGTCCTTGCACATAAGTAGCCTTGGAGATTAAAGTTCCCAATGGCGACGTAATTTCTGGGTTATATTGACACTGGGAAGCTTCGAGAGTTATAGGAAACTTGCTTTGATGCATCGGATTCCAGCTACTGGACCTCCAGGGCACCATTCATGATTCAACTGCAGTCTTTGCACATAAGTAGCCTTGGAGATTAAAGTTCCCAATGGCGACGTAATTTCTGGGTTATATTTACACTGGTAAGCTTCGAGAGTTATAGGAAACTTGCTTTGATGCATCGGATTCCAGCTACTGGACCTCCAGGGCACCATTCATGAGTCAACTGCAGTCCTTGCACATAAGTAGCCTTGGAGATTAAAGTTCCCAATGGCGACGTAATTTCTGGGTTATATTCACACTGGGAAGCTTCGAGAGTTATAGGAAACGTGCTTTGATGCATCGGATTCCAGCTACTGGACCTCCAGGGCACCATTCATGATTCAACTGCAGTCCTTGCACATAAGTAGCCTTGGAGATTCAATTTCCCAATGGCGACGTAATTTCTGGGTTATATTCACACTGGGAAGCCTCGAGAGTTATAGGAAACTTGCTTTGATGCATCGGATTCCAGCTACTGGACCTACAGGGCACCATTCATGATTCAACTGCAGTCCTTGCACATAAGTAGCCTTGGAGATTAAAGTTCCCAATGACGACGTAATTTCTGGGTTATATTCACACTGGGAAGCTTCGAGAGTTATAGGAAACTTGCTTTGATGCATCGGATTCCAGCTACTGGACCTCCAGGGCACCATTCATTATTCAACTGCAGTCCTTGCACATAAGTAGCCTTGGAGATTAAAGTTCCCAATGGCGACGTAATTTCTGGGTTATATTCACACTGAGAAGCTTCGAGAGTTATAGGAAACTTGCTTTGATGCATCGGATTCCAGCTACTAGACCTCCAGGGCACCATTCATGATTCAACTGCAGTCCTTGCATATAAGTAGCCTTGGAGATTAAAGTTCCCAATGGCGACGTAATTTCTGGGTTATATTCACACTGGGAAGCTTCGAGAGTTATAGGAAACTTGCTTTGATGCATCGGATTCCAGCTACTGGACCTCCAGGGCACCATTCATGATTCAACTGCAGTCCTTGCACATAAGTAGCCTTGGAGATTAAACTTCCCAATGGCGACGTAATTTCTGGGTTATATACACACTGGGAAGCTTCGAGAGTTATAGGAAACTTGCTTTGATGCATCGGATTCCAGCTACTGGACCTCCAGGGCACCATTCATGATTCAACTGCAGTCCTTGCACATAAGTAGCCTTGGAGATTAAAGTTCCCAATGACGACGTAATTTCTGGGTTATATTCACACTGGGAAGCTTCGAGAGTTATAGGAAACTTGCTTTGATGCATCGGATTCCAGCTACTGGACCTCCAGGGCACCATTCATGATTCAACTGCAGTCCTTGCACATAAGTAGCCTTGGAGATTAAAGTTCCCAATGGCGACGTAATTTCTGGGTTATATTCACACTGGGAAGCTTCGAGAGTTATAGGAAACTTGCTTTGATGCATCGGATTCCAGCTACTGGACCTCCAGGGCACCATTCATGATTCAACTGCAGTCCTTGCACATAAGTAGCCTTGGAGATTAAAGTTCCCAATGGCGACGTAATTTCTGGGTTATATTCACACTGGGAAGCTTCGAGAGTTATAGGAAACATGCTTTGATGCATCGGATTCCAGCTACTGGACCTCCAGGGCACCATTCATGATTCAACTGCAGTCCTTGCACATAAGTAGCCTTGGAGATTAAAGTTCCGAATGGCGACGTAATTTCTGGGTTATATTCACACTGGGAAGCTTCGAGAGTTATAGGAAACTTGCTTTGATGCATCGGACTCCAGCTACTGGACCTCCAGGGCACCATTCATGATTCAAATGCAGTCCTTGCACATAAGTAGCCTTGGAGATTAAAGTTCCCAATGGCGACATAATTTCTGTGTTATATTCACACTGGGAAGCTTCGAGAGTTATAGGAAACTTGCTTTGATGCATCGGATTCCAGCTACTGGACCTCCAGGGCACCATTCATGATTCAACTGCAGTCCTTGCACATAAGTAGCCTTGGAGATTAAAGTTCCCAATGACGACGTAATTTCTGGGTTATATTCACACTGGGAAGCTTCGAGAGTTATAGGAAACTTGCTTTGATGCATCGGATTCCAGCTACTGGACCTCTAGGGCACCATTCATGATTCAACTGCAGTCCTTGCACATAAGTAGCCTTGGAGATTAAAGTTCCCAATGGCGACGTAATTTCTGGGTTATATTCACACTGGGAAGCTTCGAGAGTTATAGGAAACTTGCTTTGATGCATCGGATTCCAGCTACTGGACCTCCAGGGCACCATTCATGATTCAACTGCAGTCCTTGCACATAAGTAGCCTTGGAGATTAAAGTTCCCAGTGGCGACGTAATTTCTGGGTTATATTCACACTGGGAAGCTTCGAGAGTTATAGGAAACTTGCTTTGATGCATCGGATTCCAGCTACTGGACCTCCAGGGCACCATTCATGATTCAACTGCAGTCCTTGCACATAAGTAGCCTTGGAGATTAAAGTTCCCAATGGCGACGTAATTTCTGGGTTATATTCACACTGGGAAGCTTCGAGAGTTATAGGAAACTTGCTTTGATGCATCGGATTCCAGCTACTGGACCTCCAGGGCACCATTCATGATTCAACTGCAGTCCTTGCACATAAGTAGCCTTGGAGATTAAAGTTCCCGATGGCGACGTAATTTCTGGGTTATATTCACACTGGGAAGCTTCGAGAGTTATAGGAAACTTGCTTTGATGCATCGGATTCCAGCTACTGGACCTCCAGGGCACAATTCATGATTCAACTGCAGTCCTTGCACATAAGTAGCCTTGGAGATTAAAGTTCCCAATGACGACGTAATTTCTGGGTTATATTCACACTGGGAAGCTTCGAGAGTTATAGGAAACTTGCTTTGATGCATCGGATTCCAGCTACTGGACCTCCAGGGCACCATTCATGATTCAACTGCAGTCCTTGCACATAAGTAGCCTTGGAGATTAAAGTTCCCAATGGCGACGTAATTTCTGGGTTATATTGACACTGGGAAGCTTCGAGAGTTATAGGAAACTTGCTTTGATGCATCGGATTCCAGCTACTGGACCTCCAGGGCACCATTCATGATTCAACTGCAGTCTTTGCACATAAGTAGCCTTGGAGATTAAAGTTCCCAATGGCGACGTAATTTCTGGGTTATATTTACACTGGTAAGCTTCGAGAGTTATAGGAAACTTGCTTTGATGCATCGGATTCCAGCTACTGGACCTCCAGGGCACCATTCATGAGTCAACTGCAGTCCTTGCACATAAGTAGCCTTGGAGATTAAAGTTCCCAATGGCGACGTAATTTCTGGGTTATATTCACACTGGGAAGCTTCGAGAGTTATAGGAAACGTGCTTTGATGCATCGGATTCCAGCTACTGGACCTCCAGGGCACCATTCATGATTCAACTGCAGTCCTTGCACATAAGTAGCCTTGGAGATTCAATTTCCCAATGGCGACGTAATTTCTGGGTTATATTCACACTGGGAAGCCTCGAGAGTTATAGGAAACTTGCTTTGATGCATCGGATTCCAGCTACTGGACCTACAGGGCACCATTCATGATTCAACTGCAGTCCTTGCACATAAGTAGCCTTGGAGATTAAAGTTCCCAATGACGACGTAATTTCTGGGTTATATTCACACTGGGAAGCTTCGAGAGTTATAGGAAACTTGCTTTGATGCATCGGATTCCAGCTACTGGACCTCCAGGGCACCATTCATTATTCAACTGCAGTCCTTGCACATAAGTAGCCTTGGAGATTAAAGTTCCCAATGGCGACGTAATTTCTGGGTTATATTCACACTGAGAAGCTTCGAGAGTTATAGGAAACTTGCTTTGATGCATCGGATTCCAGCTACTGGACCTCCAGGGCACCATTCATGATTCAACTGCAGTCCTTGCATATAAGTAGCCTTGGAGATTAAAGTTCCCAATGGCGACGTAATTTCTGGGTTATATTCACACTGGGAAGCTTCGAGAGTTATAGGAAACTTGCTTTGATGCATCGGATTCCAGCTACTGGACCTCCAGGGCACCATTCATGATTCAACTGCAGTCCTTGCACATAAGTAGCCTTGGAGATTAAACTTCCCAATGGCGACGTAATTTCTGGGTTATATACACACTGGGAAGCTTCGAGAGTTATAGGAAACTTGCTTTGATGCATCGGATTCCAGCTACTGGACCTCCAGGACACCATTCATGATTCAACTGCAGTCCTTGCACATAAGTAGCCTTGGAGATTAAAGTTCCCAATGGCGACGTAATTTCTGGGTTATATTCACACTGGGAAGCTTCGAGAGTTATAGGAAACTTGCTTTGATGCATCGGATTCCAGCTACTGGACCTCCAGGGCACCATTCATGATTCAACTGCAGTCCTTGCACATAAGTAGCCTTGGAGATTAAAGTTCCCAATGGCGACGTAATTTCTGGGTTATATTCACACTGGGAAGCTTCGAGAGTTATAGGAAACTTGCTTTGATGCATCGGATTCCAGCTACTGGACCTCCAGGGCACCATTCATGATTCAACTGCAGTCCTTGCACATAAGTAGCCTTGGAGATTAAAGTTCCCAATGGCGACGTAATTTCTGGGTTATATTCACACTGGGAAGCTTCGAGAGTTATAGGAAACTTGCTTTGATGCATCGGATTCCAGCTACTGGACCTCCAGGGCACCATTCATGATTCAACTGCAGTCCTTGCACATAAGTAGCCTTGGAGATTAAAGTTCCCAATGGCGACGTAATTTCTGGGTGATATTCACACTGGGAAGCTTCGAGAGGTATAGGAAACTTGCTTTGATGCATCGGATTCCAGCTACTGGAACTCCAGGGCACCATTCATGATTCAGCTGCAGTCCTTGCACATAAGTAGCCTTGGAGATTAAAGTTCCCAATGGCGACGTAATTTCTGGGTTATATTCACACTGGGAAGCTTCGAGAGTTATAGGAAACTTGCTTTGATGCATCGGATTCCAGCTACTGGACCTCCAGGGCACCATTCATGATTCAGCTGCAGTCCTTGCACATAAGTAGCCTTGGAGATTAAAGTTCCCAATGGTGACGTAATTTCTTTGATGATATTCACACTGGGAAGCTTCGAGAGTTATAGGAAACTTGCTTTGATGCATCGGATTCCAGCTACTGGACCTCCAGGGCACCATTCATGATTCAACTGCAGTCCTTGCACATAAGTAGCCTTGGAGATTAAACTTCCCAATGGCGACGTAATTTCTGGGTTATATTCACACTGGGAAGCTTCGAGAGTTATAGGAAACTTGCTTTGATGCATCGGATTCCAGCTACTGGACCTCCAGGGCACCATTCATGATTCAACTGCAGTCCTTGCACATAAGTAGCCTTGGAGATTAAAGTTCCCATCGGCGACGTAATTTCTGGGTTATATTCACACTGGGAAGCTTCGAGAGTTATAGGAAACTTGCTTTGATGCATCGGATTCCAGCTACTGGACCTCCAGGGCACCATTCATGATTCAACTGCAGTCCTTGCACATAAGTAGCCTTGGAGATTAAAGTTCCCAATGGCGACGTAATTTCTGGGTTATATTCACACTGGGAAGCTTCGAGAGTTATAGGAAACATGCTTTGATGCATCGGATTCCAGCTACTGGACCACCAGGGCACCATTCATGATTCAACTGCAGTCCTTGCACATAAGTAGCCTTGGAGATTAAAGTTCCCAATGGCGACGTAATTTCTGGGTTATATTCACACTGGGAAGCTTCGAGAGTTATAGGAAACTTGCTTTGATGCATCGGATTCCAGCTACTGGACCTCCAGGGCACAATTCATGATTCAACTGCAGTCCTTGCACATAAGTAGCCTTGGAGATTAAAGTTCCCAATGACGACGTAATTTCTGGGTTATATTCACACTGGGAAGCTTCGAGAGTTATAGGAAACTTGCTTTGATGCATCGGATTCCAGCTACTGGACCTCCAGGGCACCATTCATGATTCAACTGCAGTCCTTGCACATAAGTAGCCTTGGAGATTAAAGTTCCGAATGGCGACGTAATTTCTGGGTTATATTCACACTGGGAAGCTTCGAGAGTTATAGGAAACTTGCTTTGATGCATCGGATTCCAGCTACTGGACCTCCAGGGCACCATTCATGATTCAACTGCAGTCCTTGCACATAAGTAGCCTTGGAGATTAAAGTTCCCAATGGCGACGTAATTTGTGGGTTATATTCACACTGGGAAGCTTCGAGAGTTATAGGAAACTTGCTTTGATGCATCGGATTCCAGCTACTGGACCTCCAGGGCACCATTCATGATTCAACTGCAGTCCTTGCACATAAGTAGCCTTGGAGATTAAAGTTCCCAATGGCGACGTAATTTCTGGGTTATATTCACACTGGGAAGCTTCGAGAGTTATAGGAAACTTGCTTTGATGCATCGGATTCCAGCTACTGGACCTCCAGGGCACCATTCATGATTCAACTGCAGTCCTTGCACATAAGTAGCCTTGGAGATTAAAGTTCCCAATGGCGACGTAATTTCTGGGTTATATTCACACTGGGAAGCTTCGAGAGTTATAGGAAACTTTCTTTGATGCATCGGATTCCAGCTACTGGACCTCCAGGGCACCATTCATGATTCAACTGCAGTCCTTGCACATAAGTAGCCTTGGAGATTAAAGTTCCCAATGGCGACGTAATTTCTGGGTTATATTCACACTGGGAAGCTTCGAGAGTTATAGGAAACTTGCTTTGATGCATCGGATTCCAGCTACTGGACCTCCAGGGCACCATTCATGATTCAACTGCAGTCCTTGCACATAAGTAGCCTTGGAGATTAAACTTCCCAATGGCGACGTAATTTCTGGGTTATATTCACACTGGGAAGCTTCGAGAGTTATAGGAAACTTGCTTTGATGCATCGGATTCCAGCTACTGGACCTCCAGGGCACCATTCATGATTCAACTGCAGTCCTTGCACATAAGTAGCCTTGGAGATTAAAGTTCCCAATGGCGACGTAATTTCTGGGTTATATTCACACTGGGAAGCTTCGAGAGTTATAGGAAACTTGCTTTGATGCATCGGATTCCAGCTACTGGACCTCCAGGGCACCATTCATGATTCAACTGCAGTCCTTGCACATAAGTAGCCTTGGAGATTAAAGTTCCCAATGGCGACGTAATTTCTGGGTGATATTCACACTGGGAAGCTTCGAGAGGTATAGGAAACTTGCTTTGATGCATCGGATTCCAGCTACTGGAACTCCAGGGCACCATTCATGATTCAGCTGCAGTCCTTGCACATAAGTAGCCTTGGAGATTAAAGTTCCCAATGGCGACGTAATTTCTGGGTTATATTCACACTGGGAAGCTTCGAGAGTTATAGGAAACTTGCTTTGATGCATCGGATTCCAGCTACTGGACCTCCAGGGCACCATTCATGATTCAGCTGCAGTCCTTGCACATAAGTAGCCTTGGAGATTAAAGTTCCCAATGGTGACGTAATTTCTGGGTGATATTCACACTGGGAAGCTTCGAGAGTTATAGGAAACTTGCTTTGATGCATCGGATTCCAGCTACTGGACCTCCAGGGCACAATTCATGATTCAACTGCAGTCCTTGCACATAAGTAGCCTTGGAGATTAAACTTCCCAATGGCGACGTAATTTCTGGGTTATATTCACACTGGGAAGCTTCGAGAGTTATAGGAAACTTGCTTTGATGCATCGGATTCCAGCTACTGGACCTCCAGGGCACCATTCATGATTCAACTGCAGTCCTTGCACATAAGTAGCCTTGGAGATTAAAGTTCCCAATGGCGACGTAATTTCTGGGTTATATTCACACTGGGAAACTTCGAGAGTTATAGGAAACTTGCTTTGATGCATCGGATTCCAGCTACTGGACCTCCAGGGCACCATTCATGATTCAACTGCAGTCCTTGCACATAAGTAGCCTTGGAGATTAAAGTTGCCAATGGCGACGTAATTTCTGGGTTATATTCACACTGGGAAGCTTCGAGAGTTATAGGAAACTTGCTTTGATGCATCGGATTCCAGCTACTGACCACCAGGGCACCATTCATGATTCAACTGCAGTCCTTGCACATAAGTAGCCTTGGAGATTAAAGTTCCCAATGGCGACGTAATTTCTGGGTTATATTCACACTGGGAAGCTTCGAGAGTTATAGGAAACTTGCTTTGATGCATCGGATTCCAGCTACTGGACCTCCAGGGCACAATTCATGATTCAACTGCAGTCCTTGCACATAAGTAGCCTTGGAGATTAAAGTTCCCAATGACGACGTAATTTCTGGGTTATATTCACACTGGGAAGCTTCGAGAGTTATAGGAAACTTGCTTTGATGCATCGGATTCCAGCTACTGGACCTCCAGGGCACCATTCATGATTCAACTGCAGTCCTTGCACATAAGTAGCCTTGGAGATTAAAGTTCCCAATGGCGACGTAATTTCTGGGTTATATTCACACTGGGAAGCTTCGAGAGTTATAGGAAACTTGCTTTGATGCATCGGATTCCAGCTACTGGACCTCCAGGGCACAATTCATGATTCAACTGCAGTCCTTGCACATAAGTAGCCTTGGAGATTAAAGTTCCCAATGACGACGTAATTTCTGGGTTATATTCACACTGGGAAGCTTCGAGAGTTATAGGAAACTTGCTTTGATGCATCGGATTCCAGCTACTGGACCTCCAGGGCACAATTCATGATTCAACTGCAGTCCTTGCACATAAGTAGCCTTGGAGATTAAAGTTCCCAATGGCGACGTAATTTGTGGGTTATATTCACACTGGGAAGCTTCGAGAGTTATAGGAAACTTGCTTTGATGCATCGGATTCCAGCTACTGGACCTCCAGGGCACCATTCATGATTCAACTGCAGTCCTTGCACATAAGTAGCCTTGGAGATTAAAGTTCCCAATGGCGACGTAATTTCTGGGTTATATTCACACTGGGAAGCTTCGAGAGTTATAGGAAACTTGCTTTGATGCATCGGATTCCAGCTACTGGACCTCCAGGGCACCATTCATGATTCAACTGCAGTCCTTGCACATAAGTAGCCTTGGAGATTAAAGTTCCCAATGGCGACGTAATTTCTGGGTTATATTCACACTGGGAAGCTTCGAGAGTTATAGGAAACTTTCTTTGATGCATCGGATTCCAGCTACAGGACCTCCAGGGCACCATTCATGATTCAACTGCAGTCCTTGCACATAAGTAGCCTTGGAGATTAAAGTTCCCAATGGCGACGTAATTTCTGGGTTATATTCACACTGGGAAGCTTCGAGAGTTATAGGAAACTTGCTTTGATGCATCGGATTCCAGCTACTGGACCTCCAGGGCACCATTCATGATTCAACTGCAGTCCTTGCACATAAGTAGCCTTGGAGATTAAAGTTCCCAATGGCGACGTAATTTCTGGGTTATATTCACACTGGGAAGCTTCGAGAGTTATAGGAAACTTGCTTTGATGCATCGGATTCCAGCTACTGGACCTCCAGGGCACCATTCATGATTCAACTGCAGTCCTTGCACATAAGTAGCCTTGGAGATTAAAGTTCCCAATGGCGACGTAATTTCTGGGTTATATTCACACTGGGAAGCTTCGAGAGTTATAGGAAACTTTCTTTGATGCATCGGATTCCAGCTACTGGACCTCCAGGGCACCATTCATGATTCAACTGCAGTCCTTGCACATAAGTAGCCTTGGAGATTAAAGTTCCCAATGGCGACGTAATTTCTGGGTGATATTCACACTGGGAAGCTTCGAGAGGTATAGGAAACTTGCTTTGATGCATCGGATTCCAGCTACTGGAACTCCAGGGCACCATTCATGATTCAGCTGCAGTCCTTGCACATAAGTAGCCTTGGAGATTAAAGTTCCCAATGGCGACGTAATTTCTGGGTTATATTCACACTGGGAAGCTTCGAGAGTTATAGGAAACTTGCTTTGATGCATCGGATTCCAGCTACTGGACCTCCAGGGCACCATTCATGATTCAGCTGCAGTCCTTGCACATAAGTAGCCTTGGAGATTAAAGTTCCCAATGGTGACGTAATTTCTGGGTGATATTCACACTGGGAAGCTTCGAGAGTTATAGGAAACTTGCTTTGATGCATCGGATTCCAGCTACTGGACCTCCAGGGCACCATTCATGATTCAACTGCAGTCCTTGCACATAAGTAGCCTTGGAGATTAAACTTCCCAATGGCGACGTAATTTCTGGGTTATATTCACACTGGGAAGCTTCGAGAGTTATAGGAAACTTGCTTTGATGCATCGGATTCCAGCTACTGGACCTCCAGGGCACCATTCATGATTCAACTGCAGTCCTTGCACATAAGTAGCCTTGGAGATTAAAGTTCCCAATGGCGACGTAATTTCTGGGTTATATTCACACTGGGAAGCTTCGAGAGTTATAGGAAACTTGCTTTGATGCATCGGATTCCAGCTACTGGACCTCCAGGGCACCATTCATGATTCAACTGCAGTCCTTGCACATAAGTAGCCTTGGAGATTAAAGTTCCCAATGGCGACGTAATTTCTGGGTTATATTCACACTGGGAAGCTTCGAGAGTTATAGGAAACTTGCTTTGATGCATCGGATTCCAGCTACTGGCCACCAGGGCACCATTCATGATTCAACTGCAGTCCTTGCACATAAGTAGCCTTGGAGATTAAAGTTCCCAATGGCGACGTAATTTCTGGGTTATATTCACACTGGGAAGCTTCGAGAGTTATAGGAAACTTGCTTTGATGCATCGGATTCCAGCTACTGGACCTCCAGGGCACAATTCATGATTCAACTGCAGTCCTTGCACATAAGTAGCCTTGGAGATTAAAGTTCCCAATGACGACGTAATTTCTGGGTTATATTCACACTGGGAAGCTTCGAGAGTTATAGGAAACTTGCTTTGATGCATCGGATTCCAGCTACTGGACCTCCAGGGCACCATTCATGATTCAACTGCAGTCCTTGCACATAAGTAGCCTTGGAGATTAAAGTTCCCAATGGCGACGTAATTTCTGGGTTATATTCACACTGGGAAGCTTCGAGAGTTATAGGAAACTTGCTTTGATGCATCGGATTCCAGCTACTGGACCTCCAGGGCACAATTCATGATTCAACTGCAGTCCTTGCACATAAGTAGCCTTGGAGATTAAAGTTCCCAATGACGACGTAATTTCTGTGTTATATTCACACTGGGAAGCTTCGAGAGTTATAGGAAACTTGCTTTGATGCATCGGATTCCAGCTACTGGACCTCCAGGGCACCATTCATGATTCAACTGCAGTCCTTGAACATAAGTAGCCTTGGAGATTAAAGTTCCCAATGGCGACGTAATTTCTGGGTTATATTCACACTGGGAAGCTTCGAGAGTTATAGGAAACTTGCTTTGATGCATCGGATTCCAGCTACTGGACCTCCAGGGCACCATTCATGATTCAACTGCAGTCCTTGCACATAAGTAGCCTTGGAGATTAAAGTTCCCAATGACGACGTAATTTCTGGGTTATATTCACACTGGGAAGCTTCGAGAGTTATAGGAAACTTGCTTTGATGCATCGGATTCCAGCTACTGGACCTCCAGGGCACAATTCATGATTCAACTGCAGTCCTTGCACATAAGTAGCCTTGGAGATTAAAGTTCCCAATGGCGACGTAATTTGTGGGTTATATTCACACTGGGAAGCTTCGAGAGTTATAGGAAACTTGCTTTGATGCATCGGATTCCAGCTACTGGACCTCCAGGGCACCATTCATGATTCAACTGCAGTCCTTGCACATAAGTAGCCTTGGAGATTAAAGTTCCCAATGGCGACGTAATTTCTGGGTTATATTCACACTGGGAAGCTTCGAGAGTTATAGGAAACTTGCTTTGATGCATCGGATTCCAGCTACTGGACCTCCAGGGCACCATTCATGATTCAACTGCAGTCCTTGCACATAAGTAGCCTTGGAGATTAAAGTTCCCAATGGCGACGTAATTTCTGGGTTATATTCACACTGGGAAGCTTCGAGAGTTATAGGAAACTTTCTTTGATGCATCGGATTCCAGCTACAGGACCTCCAGGGCACCATTCATGATTCAACTGCAGTCCTTGCACATAAGTAGCCTTGGAGATTAAAGTTCCCAATGGCGACGTAATTTCTGGGTTATATTCACACTGGGAAGCTTCGAGAGTTATAGGAAACTTGCTTTGATGCATCGGATTCCAGCTACTGGACCTCCAGGGCACCATTCATGATTCAACTGCAGTCCTTGCACATAAGTAGCCTTGGAGATTAAAGTTCCCAATGGCGACGTAATTTCTGGGTTATATTCACACTGGGAAGCTTCGAGAGTTATAGGAAACTTGCTTTGATGCATCGGATTCCAGCTACTGGACCTCCAGGGCACCATTCATGATTCAACTGCAGTCCTTGCACATAAGTAGCCTTGGAGATTAAAGTTCCCAATGGCGACGTAATTTCTGGGTTATATTCACACTGGGAAGCTTCGAGAGTTATAGGAAACTTGCTTTGATGCATCGGATTCCAGCTACTGGACCTCCAGGGCACCATTCATGATTCAACTGCAGTCCTTGCACATAAGTAGCCTTGGAGATTAAAGTTCCCAATGGCGACGTAATTTCTGGGTGATATTCACACTGGGAAGCTTCGAGAGGTATAGGAAACTTGCTTTGATGCATCGGATTCCAGCTACTGGAACTCCAGGGCACCATTCATGATTCAGCTGCAGTCCTTGCACATAAGTAGCCTTGGAGATTAAAGTTCCCAATGGCGACGTAATTTCTGGGTTATATTCACACTGGGAAGCTTCGAGAGTTATAGGAAACTTGCTTTGATGCATCGGATTCCAGCTACTGGACCTCCAGGGCACCATTCATGATTCAGCTGCAGTCCTTGCACATAAGTAGCCTTGGAGATTAAAGTTCCCAATGGTGACGTAATTTCTGGGTGATATTCACACTGGGAAGCTTCGAGAGTTATAGGAAACTTGCTTTGATGCATCGGATTCCAGCTACTGGACCTCCAGGGCACCATTCATGATTCAACTGCAGTCCTTGCACATAAGTAGCCTTGGAGATTAAACTTCCCAATGGCGACGTAATTTCTGGGTTATATTCACACTGGGAAGCTTCGAGAGTTATAGGAAACTTGCTTTGATGCATCGGATTCCAGCTACTGGACCTCCAGGGCACCATTCATGATTCAACTGCAGTCCTTGCACATAAGTAGCCTTGGAGATTAAAGTTCCCAATGGCGACGTAATTTCTGGGTTATATTCACACTGGGAAGCTTCGAGAGTTATAGGAAACTTGCTTTGATGTATCGGATTCCAGCTACTGGACCTCCAGGGCACCATTCATGATTCAACTGCAGTCCTTGCACATAAGTAGCCTTGGAGATTAAAGTTCCCAATGGCGACGTAATTTCTGGGTTATATTCACACTGGGAAGCTTCGAGAGTTATAGGAAACTTGCTTTGATGCATCGGATTCCAGCTACTGACCACCAGGGCACCATTCATGATTCAACTGCAGTCCTTGCACATAAGTAGCCTTGGAGATTAAAGTTCCCAATGGCGACGTAATTTCTGGGTTATATTCACACTGGGAAGCTTCGAGAGTTATAGGAAACTTGCTTTGATGCATCGGATTCCAGCTACTGGACCTCCAGGGCACAATTCATGATTCAACTGCAGTCCTTGCACATAAGTAGCCTTGGAGATTAAAGTTCCCAATGACGACGTAATTTCTGGGTTATATTCACACTGGGAAGCTTCGAGAGTTATAGGAAACTTGCTTTGATGCATCGGATTCCAGCTACTGGACCTCCAGGGCACCATTCATGATTCAACTGCAGTCCTTGCACATAAGTAGCCTTGGAGATTAAAGTTCCCAATGGCGACGTAATTTCTGGGTTATATTCACACTGGGAAGCTTCGAGAGTTATAGGAAACTTGCTTTGATGCATCGGATTCCAGCTACTGGACCTCCAGGGCACAATTCATGATTCAACTGCAGTCCTTGCACATAAGTAGCCTTGGAGATTAAAGTTCCCAATGACGACGTAATTTCTGGGTTATATTCACACTGGGAAGCTTCGAGAGTTATAGGAAACTTGCTTTGATGCATCGGATTCCAGCTACTGGACCTCCAGGGCACAATTCATGATTCAACTGCAGTCCTTGCACATAAGTAGCCTTGGAGATTAAAGTTCCCAATGGCGACGTAATTTCTGGGTTATATTGACACTGGGAAGCTTCGAGAGTTATAGGAAACTTGCTTTGATGCATCGGATTCCAGCTACTGGACCTCCAGGGCACCATTCATGATTCAACTGCAGTCCTTGCACATAAGTAGCCTTGGAGATTAAAGTTCCCAATGGCGACGTAATTTCTGGGTTATATTCACACTGGGAAGCTTCGAGAGTTATAGGAAACTTGCTTTGATGCATCGGATTCCAGCTACTGGACCTCCAGGGCACCATTCATGATTCAACTGCAGTCCTTGCACATAAGAAGCCTTGGAGATTAAAGTTCCCAATGGCGACGTAATTTCTGGGTTATATTCACACTGGGAAGCTTCGAGAGTTATAGGAAACTTGCTTTGATGCATCGGATTCCAGCTACTGGACCTCCAGGGCACCATTCATGATTCAACTGCAGTCCTTGCACATAAGTAGCCTTGGAGATTCAATTTCCCAATGGCGACGTAATTTCTGGTTTATATTCACACTGGGAAGCCTCGAGAGTTATAGGAAACTTGCTTTGATGCATCGGATTCCAGCTACTGGACCTCCAGGGCACCATTCATGATTCAACTGCAGTCCTTGCACATAAGTAGCCTTGGAGATTAAAGTTCCCAATGACGACGTAATTTCTGGGTTATATTCACACTGGGAAGCTTCGAGAGTTATAGGAAACTTGCTTTGATGCATCGGATTCCAGCTACTGGACCTCCAGGGCACCATTCATGATTCAACTGCAGTCCTTGCACATAAGTAGCCTTGGAGATTAAAGTTCCCAATGGCGACGTAATTTCTGGGTTATATTCACACTGGGAAGCTTCGAGAGTTATAGGAAACTTGCTTTGATGCATCGGATTCCAGCTACTGGACCTCCAGGGCACAATTCATGATTCAACTGCAGTCCTTGCACATAAGTAGCCTTGGAGATTAAAGTTCCCAATGACGACGTAATTTCTGGGTTATATTCACACTGGGAAGCTTCGAGAGTTATAGGAAACTTGCTTTGATGCATCGGATTCCAGCTACTGGACCTCCAGGGCACCATTCATGATTCAACTGCAGTCCTTGCACATAAGTAGCCTTGGAGATTATACTTCCCAATGGTGACGTAATTTCTGGGTTATATTCACACTGGGAAGCTTCGAGAGTTATAGGAAACTTGCTTTGATGCATCGGATTCCAGCTACTGGACCTCCAGGGCACCATTCATGATTCAACTGCAGTCCTTGCACATAAGTAGCCTTGGAGATTAAAGTTCCCAATGGCGACGTAATTTCTGGGTTATATTCACACTGGGAAGCTTCGAGAGTTATAGGAAACTTGCTTTGATGCATCGGATTCCAGCTACTGGACCTCCAGGGCACCATTCATGATTCAACTGCAGTCCTTGCACATAAGTAGCCTTGGAGATTAAAGTTCCCAATGGCGACGTAATTTCTGGGTTATATTCACACTGGGAAGCTTCGAGAGTTATAGGAAACTTGCTTTGATGCATCGGATTCCAGCTACTGGACCTCCAGGGCACCATTCATGATTCAACTGCAGTCCTTGCACATAAGTAGCCTTGGAGATTAAAGTTCCCAATGGCGACGTAATTTCTGGATTATATTCACACTGGGAAGCTTCGAGAGTTATAGGAAACTTTCTTTGATGCATCGGATTCCAGCTACTGGACCTCCAGGGCACCATTCATGATTCAACTGTAGTCCTTGCACATAAGTAGCCTTGGAGATTAAAGTTCCCAATGGCGACGTAATTTCTGGGTTATATTCACACTGGGAAGCTTCGAGAGTTATAGGAAACTTGCTTTGATGCATCGGATTCCAGCTACTGGACCTCCAGGGCACCATTCATGATTCAACTGCAGTCCTTGCACATAAGTAGCCTTGGAGATTAAAGTTCCCAATGGCGACGTAATTTCTGGGTTATATTCACACTGGGAAGCTTCGAGAGTTATAGGAAACTTGCTTTGATGCATCGGATTCCAGCTACTGGACCTCCAGGGCACAATTCATGATTCAACTGCAGTCCTTGCACATAAGTAGCCTTGGAGATTAAAGTTCCCAATGACGACGTAATTTCTGGGTTATATTCACACTGGGAAGCTTCGAGAGTTATAGGAAACTTGCTTTGATGCATCGGATTCCAGCTACTGGACCTCCAGGGCACCATTCATGATTCAACTGCAGTCCTTGCACATAAGTAGCCTTGGAGATTAAAGTTCCCAATGGCGACGTAATTTCTGGGTTATATTGACACTGGGAAGCTTCGAGAGTTATAGGAAACTTGCTTTGATGCATCGGATTCCAGCTACTGGACCTCCAGGGCACCATTCATGATTCAACTGCAGTCCTTGCACATAAGTAGCCTTGGAGATTAAAGTTCCCAATGGCGACGTAATTTCTGGGTTATATTTACACTGGGAAGCTTCGAGAGTTATAGGAAACTTGCTTTGATGCATCGGATTCCAGCTACTGGACCTCCAGGGCACCATTCATGATTCAACTGCAGTCCTTGCACATAAGTAGCCTTGGAGATTAAAGTTCCCAATGGCGACGTAATTTCTGGGTTATATTCACACTGGGAAGCTTCGAGAATTATAGGAAACTTGCTTTGATGCATCGGATTCCAGCTACTGGACCTCCAGGGCACCATTCATGATTCAACTGCAGTCCTTGCACATAAGTAGCCTTGGAGATTAAAGTTCCCAATGGCGACGTAATTTCTGGGTTATATTCACACTGGGAAGCTTCGAGAGTTATAGGAAACTTGCTTTGATGCATCGGATTCCAGCTACTGGACCTCCAGGGCACCATTCATGATTCAACTGCAGTCCTTGCACATAAGTAGCCTTGGAGATTAAAGTTCCCAATGGCGACGTAATTTCTGGGTTATATTCACACTGGGAAGCTTCGAGAGTTATAGGAAACTTGCTTTGATGCATCGGATTCCAGCTACTGGACCTCCAGGGCACAATTCATGATTCAACTGCAGTCCTTGCACATAAGTAGCCTTGGAGATTAAAGTTCCCAATGGCGACGTAATTTCTGGGTTATATTCACACTGGGAAGCTTCGAGAGTTATAGGAAACTTGCTTTGATGCATCGGATTCCAGCTACTGGACCTCCAGGGCACCATTCATGATTCAACTGCAGTCCTTGCACATAAGTAGCCTTGGAGATTAAAGTTCCCAATGGCGACGTAATTTCTGGGTTATATTCACACTGGGAAGCTTCGAGAGTTATAGGAAACTTGCTTTGATGCATCGGATTCCAGCTACTGGACCTCCAGGGCACAATTCATGATTCAACTGCAGTCCTTGCACATAAGTAGCCTTGGAGATTAAAGTTCCCAATGACGACGTAATTTCTGGGTTATATTCACACTGGGAAGCTTCGAGAGTTATAGGAAACTTGCTTTGATGCATCGGATTCCAGCTACTGGACCTCCAGGGCACAATTCATGATTCAACTGCAGTCCTTGCACATAAGTAGCCTTGGAGATTAAAGTTCCCAATGGCGACGTAATTTCTGGGTTATATTGACACTGGGAAGCTTCGAGAGTTATAGGAAACTTGCTTTGATGCATCGGATTCCAGCTACTGGACCTCCAGGGCACCATTCATGATTCAACTGCAGTCCTTGCACATAAGTAGCCTTGGAGATTAAAGTTCCCAATGGCGACGTAATTTCTGGGTTATATTCACACTGGGAAGCTTCGAGAGTTATAGGAAACTTGCTTTGATGCATCGGATTCCAGCTACTGGACCTCCAGGGCACCATTCATGATTCAACTGCAGTCCTTGCACATAAGTAGCCTTGGAGATTAAAGTTCCCAATGGCGACGTAATTTCTGGGTTATATTCACACTGGGAAGCTTCGAGAGTTATAGGAAACTTGCTTTGATGCATCGGATTCCAGCTACTGGACCTCCAGGGCACCATTCATGATTCAACTGCAGTCCTTGCACATAAGTAGCCTTGGAGATTCAATTTCCCAATGGCGACGTAATTTCTGGTTTATATTCACACTGGGAAGCCTCGAGAGTTATAGGAAACTTGCTTTGATGCATCGGATTCCAGCTACTGGACCTCCAGGGCACCATTCATGATTCAACTGCAGTCCTTGCACATAAGTAGCCTTGGAGATTAAAGTTCCCAATGACGACGTAATTTCTGGGTTATATTCACACTGGGAAGCTTCGAGAGTTATAGGAAACTTGCTTTGATGCATCGGATTCCAGCTACTGGACCTCCAGGGCACCATTCATGATTCAACTGCAGTCCTTGCACATAAGTAGCCTTGGAGATTAAAGTTCCCAATGGCGACGTAATTTCTGGGTTATATTCACACTGGGAAGCTTCGAGAGTTATAGGAAACTTGCTTTGATGCATCGGATTCCAGCTACTGGACCTCCAGGGCACAATTCATGATTCAACTGCAGTCCTTGCACATAAGTAGCCTTGGAGATTAAAGTTCCCAATGACGACGTAATTTCTGGGTTATATTCACACTGGGAAGCTTCGAGAGTTATAGGAAACTTGCTTTGATGCATCGGATTCCAGCTACTGGACCTCCAGGGCACCATTCATGATTCAACTGCAGTCCTTGCACATAAGTAGCCTTGGAGATTATACTTCCCAATGGCGACATAATTTCTGGGTTATATTCACACTGGGAAGCTTCGAGAGTTATAGGAAACTTGCTTTGATGCATCGGATTCCAGCTACTGGACCTCCAGGGCACCATTCATGATTCAACTGCAGTCCTTGCACATAAGTAGCCTTGGAGATTAAAGTTCCCAATGGCGACGTAATTTCTGGGTTATATTCACACTGGGAAGCTTCGAGAGTTATAGGAAACTTGCTTTGATGCATCGGATTCCAGCTACTGGACCTCCAGGGCACCATTCATGATTCAACTGCAGTCCTTGCACATAAGTAGCCTTGGAGATTAAAGTTCCCAATGGCGACGTAATTTCTGGGTTATATTCACACTGGGAAGCTTCGAGAGTTATAGGAAACTTGCTTTGATGCATCGGATTCCAGCTACTGGACCTCCAGGGCACCATTCATGATTCAACTGCAGTCCTTGCACATAAGTAGCCTTGGAGATTAAAGTTCCCAATGGCGACGTAATTTCTGGATTATATTCACACTGGGAAGCTTCGAGAGTTATAGGAAAATTTCTTTGATGCATCGGATTCCAGCTACTGGACCTCCAGGGCACCATTCATGATTCAACTGTAGTCCTTGCACATAAGTAGCCTTGGAGATTAAAGTTCCCAATGGCGACGTAATTTCTGGGTTATATTCACACTGGGAAGCTTCGAGAGTTATAGGAAACTTGCTTTGATGCATCGGATTCCAGCTACTGGACCTCCAGGGCACCATTCATGATTCAACTGCAGTCCTTGCACATAAGTAGCCTTGGAGATTAAAGTTCCCAATGGCGACGTAATTTCTGGGTTATATTCACACTGGGAAGCTTCGAGAGTTATAGGAAACTTGCTTTGATGCATCGGATTCCAGCTACTGGACCTCCAGGGCACAATTCATGATTCAACTGCAGTCCTTGCACATAAGTAGCCTTGGAGATTAAAGTTCCCAATGACGACGTAATTTCTGGGTTATATTCACACTGGGAAGCTTCGAGAGTTATAGGAAACTTGCTTTGATGCATCGGATTCCAGCTACTGGACCTCCAGGGCACCATTCATGATTCAACTGCAGTCCTTGCACATAAGTAGCCTTGGAGATTAAAGTTCCCAATGGCGACGTAATTTCTGGGTTATATTGACACTGGGAAGCTTCGAGAGTTATAGGAAACTTGCTTTGATGCATCGGATTCCAGCTACTGGACCTCCAGGGCACCATTCATGATTCAACTGCAGTCCTTGCACATAAGTAGCCTTGGAGATTAAAGTTCCCAATGGCGACGTAATTTCTGGGTTATATTTACACTGGGAAGCTTCGAGAGTTATAGGAAACTTGCTTTGATGCATCGGATTCCAGCTACTGGACCTCCAGGGCACCATTCATGATTCAACTGCAGTCCTTGCACATAAGTAGCCTTGGAGATTAAAGTTCCCAATGGCGACGTAATTTCTGGGTTATATTCACACTGGGAAGCTTCGAGAGTTATAGGAAACTTGCTTTGATGCATCGGATTCCAGCTACTGGACCTCCAGGGCACCATTCATGATTCAACTGCAGTCCTTGCACATAAGTAGCCTTGGAGATTCAATTTCCCAATGGCGACGTAATTTCTGGGTTATATTCACACTGGGAAGCCTCGAGAGTTATAGGAAACATGCTTTGATGCATCGGATTCCAGCTACTGGACCTCCAGGGCACCATTCATGATTCAACTGCAGTCCTTGCACATAAGTAGCCTTGGAGATTAAACTTCCCAATGACGACGTAATTTCTGGGTTATATTCACACTGGGAAGCTTCGAGAGTTATAGGAAACTTGCTTTGATGCATCGGATTCCAGCTACTGGACCTCCAGGGCACCATTCATGATTCAACTGCAGTCCTTGCACATAAGTAGCCTTGGAGATTAAAGTTCCCAATGGCGACGTAATTTCTGGGTTATATTCACACTGAGAAGCTTCGAGAGTTATAGGAAACTTGCTTTGATGCATCGGATTCCAGCTACTGGACCTCCAGGGCACCATTCATGATTCAACTGCAGTCCTTGCACATAAGTAGCCTTGGAGATTAAAGTTCCCAATGGCGACGTAATTTCTGGGTTATATTCACACTGGGAAGCTTCGAGAGTTATAGGAAACTTGCTTTGATGCATCGGATTCCAGCTACTGGACCTCCAGGGCACCATTCATGATTCAACTGCTCACACTGGGAAGCTTCGAGAGGTATAGGAAACTTGCTTTGATGCATCGGATTCCAGCTACTGGACCTCCAGGGCACCATTCATGATTCAACTGCAGTCCTTGCACATAAGTAGCCTTGGAGATTAAACTTCCCAATGGCGACGTAATTTCTGGGTTATATTCACACTGGGAAGCTTCGAGAGTTATAGGAAACTTGCTTTGATGCATCGGATTCCAGCTACTGGACCACCAGGGCACCATTCATGATTCAACTGCAGTCCTTGCACATAAGTAGCCTTGGAGATTAAAGTTCCCAATGGCGACGTAATTTCTGGGTTATATTCACACTGGGAAGCTTCGAGAGTTATAGGAAACTTGCTTTGATGCATCGGATTCCAGCTACTGGACCTCCAGGGCACCATTCATGATTCAACTGCAGTCCTTGCACATAAGTAGCCTTGGAGATTAAACTTCCCAATGGCGACGTAATTTCTGGGTTATATTCACACTGGGAAGCTTCGAGAGTTATAGGAAACTTGCTTTGATGCATCGGATTCCAGCTACTGGACCTCCAAGGCACCATTCATGATTCAACAGCAGTCCTTGCACATAAGTAGCCTTGGAGATTAAAGTTCCCAATGGCGACGTAATTTCTGGGTTATATTCACACTCTGAAGCTTCGAGAGTTATAGGAAACTTGCTTTGATGCATCGGATTCCAGCTACTGGACCTCCAGGGCACCATTCATGATTCAACTGCAGTCCTTGCACATAAGTAGCCTTGGGGATTAAAGTTCCCAATGGCGACGTAATTTCTGGGTTATATTCACACTGGGAAGCTTCGAGAGTTATAGGAAACTTGCTTTGATGCATCGGATTCCAGCTACTGGACCTCCAGGGCACCATTCATGATTCAACTGCAGTCCTTGCACATAAGTAGCCTTGGAGATTAAAGTTCCCAATGGTGACGTAATTTCTGGGTTATATTCACACTGGGAAGCTTCGAGAGTTATAGGAAACTTGCTTTGATGCATCGTATTCCAGCTACTGGACCTCCAGGGCACCATTCATGATTCAACTGCATTCCTTGCACATAAGTAGCCTTGGAGATTAAAGTTCCCAATGACGACGTAATTTCTGGGTTATATTCACACTGGGAAGCTTCGAGAGTTATAGGAAACTTGCTTTGATGCATTGGATTACAGCTACTGGACCTCCAGGGCACCATTCATGATTCAACTGCAGTCCTTGCACATAAGTAGCCTTGGAGATTAAAGTTCCCAATGGCGACGTAATTTCTGGGTTATATTCACACTGGGAAGCTTCGAGAGTTATAGGAAACTTGCTTTGATGCATCGGATTCCAGCTACTGGACCTCCAGGGCACCATTCATGATTCAACTGCAGTCCTTGCACATAAGTAGACTTGGAGATTAAAGTTCCCAATGACGACGCAATTTCTGGGTTATATTCACACTGGGAAGCTTCGAGAGTTATAGGAAACTTGCTTTGATGCATCGGATTCCAGCTACTGGACCTCCAGGGCACCATTCATGATTCAACTGCAGTCCTTGCACATAAGTAGCCTTGGAGATTAAACTTCCCAATGGCGACGTAATTTCTGGGTTATATTCACACTGGGAAGCTTCGAGAGTTATAGGAAACTTGCTTTGATGCATCGGATTCCAGCTACTGGACCACCAGGGCACCATTCATGATTCAACTGCAGTCCTTGCACATAAGTAGCCTTGGAGATTAAAGTTCCCAATGGCGACGTAATTTCTGGGTTATATTCACACTGGGAAGCTTCGAGAGTTATAGGAAACTTGCTTTGATGCATCGGATTCCAGCTACTGGACCTCCAGGGCACCATTCATGATTCAACTGCAGTCCTTGCACATAAGTAGCCTTGGAGATTAAACTTCCCAATGGCGACGTAATTTCTGGGTTATATTAACACTGGGAAGCTTCGAGAGTTATAGGAAACTTGCTTTGATGCATCGGATTCCAGCTACTGGACCTCCAAGGCACCATTCATGATTCAACAGCAGTCCTTGCACATAAGTAGCCTTGGAGATTAAAGTTCCCAATGGCGACGTAATTTCTGGGTTATATTCACACTCTGAAGCTTCGAGAGTTATAGGAAACTTGCTTTGATGCATCGGATTCCAGCTACTGGACCTCCAGGGCACCATTCATGATTCAACTGCAGTCCTTGCACATAAGTAGCCTTGGAGATTAAAGTTCCCAATGGCGACGTAATTTCTGGGTTATATTCACACTGGGAAGCTTCGAGAGTTATAGGAAACTTGCTTTGATGCATCGGATTCCAGCTACTGGACCTCCAGGGCACCATTCATGATTCAACTGCAGTCCTTGCACATAAGTAGCCTTGGAGATTAAAGTTCCCAATGGTGACGTAATTTCTGGGTTATATTCACACTGGGAAGCTTCGAGAGTTATAGGAAACTTGCTTTGATGCATCGTATTCCAGCTACTGGACCTCCAGGGCACCATTCATGATTCAACTGCATTCCTTGCACATAAGTAGCCTTGGAGATTAAAGTTCCCAATGACGACGTAATTTCTGGGTTATATTCACACTGGGAAGCTTCGAGAGTTATAGGAAACTTGCTTTGATGCATTGGATTCCAGCTACTGGACCTCCAGGGCACCATTCATGATTCAACTGCAGTCCTTGCACATAAGTAGCCTTGGAGATTAAAGTTCCCAATGGCGACGTAATTTCTGGGTTATATTCACACTGGGAAGCTTCGAGAGTTATAGGAAACTTGCTTTGATGCATCGGATTCCAGCTACTGGACCTCCAGGGCACCATTCATGATTCAACTGCTGTCCTTGCACATAAGTAGACTTGGAGATTAAAGTTCCCAATGACGACGCAATTTCTGGGTGATATTCACACTGGGAAGCTTCGAGAGTTATAGGAAACTTGCTTTGATGCATCGCATTCCAGCTACTGGACCTCCAGGGCACCATTCATGATTCAACTGCTCACACTGGGAAGCTTCGAGAGGTATAGGAAACTTGCTTTGATGCATCGGATTCCAGCTACTGGACCTCCAGGGCACCATTCATGATTCAACTGCAGTCCTTGCACATAAGTAGCCTTGGAGATTAAACTTCCCAATGGCGACGTAATTTCTGGGTTATATTCACACTGGGAAGCTTCGAGAGTTATAGGAAACTTGCTTTGATGCATCGGATTCCAGCTACTTGACCACCAGGGCACCATTCATGATTCAACTGCAATCCTTGCACATAAGTAGCCTTGGAGATTAAAGTTCCCAATGGCGACGTAATTTCTGGGTTATATTCACACTGGGAAGCTTCGAGAGTTATAGGAAACTTGCTTTGATGCATCGGATTCCAGCTACTGGACCTCCAGGGCACCATTCATGATTCAACTGCAGTCCTTGCACATAAGTAGCCTTGGAGATTAAACTTCCCAATGGCGACGTAATTTCTGGGTTATATTCACACTGGGAAGCTTCGAGAGTTATAGGAAACTTGCTTTGATGCATCGGATTCCAGCTACTGGACCTCCAAGGCACCATTCATGATTCAACAGCAGTCCTTGCACATAAGTAGCCTTGGAGATTAAAGTTCCCAATGGCGACGTAATTTCTGGGTTATATTCACACTCTGAAGCTTCGAGAGTTATAGGAAACTTGCTTTGATGCATCGGATTCCAGCTACTGGACCTCCAGGGCACCATTCATGATTCAACTGCAGTCCTTGCACATAAGTAGCCTTGGAGATTAAAGTTCCCAATGGCGACGTAATTTCTGGGTTATATTCACACTGGGAAGCTTCGAGAGTTATAGGAAACTTGCTTTGATGCATCGGATTCCAGCTACTGGACCTCCAGGGCACCATTCATGATTCAACTGCAGTCCTTGCACATAAGTAGCCTTGGAGATTAAAGTTCCCAATGGTGACGTAATTTCTGGGTTATATTCACACTGGGAAGCTTCGAGAGTTATAGGAAACTTGCTTTGATGCATCGTATTCCAGCTACTGGACCTCCAGGGCACCATTCATGATTCAACTGCATTCCTTGCACATAAGTAGCCTTGGAGATTAAAGTTCCCAATGACGACGTAATTTCTGGGTTATATTCACACTGGGAAGCTTCGAGAGTTATAGGAAACTTGCTTTGATGCATTGGATTCCAGCTACTGGACCTCCAGGGCACCATTCATGATTCAACTGCAGTCCTTGCACATAAGTAGCCTTGGAGATTAAAGTTCCCAATGGCGACGTAATTTCTGGGTTATATTCACACTGGGAAGCTTCGAGAGTTATAGGAAACTTGCTTTGATGCATCGGATTCCAGCTACTGGACCTCCAGGGCACCATTCATGATTCAACTGCAGTCCTTGCACATAAGTAGACTTGGAGATTAAAGTTCCCAATGACGACGCAATTTCTGGGTTATATTCACACTGGGAAGCTTCGAGAGTTATAGGAAACTTGCTTTGATGCATCGGATTCCAGCTACTGGACCTCCAGGGCACCATTCATGATTCAACTGCAGTCCTTGCACATAAGTAGCCTTGGAGATTAAAGTTCCCAATGGCGACGTAATTTCTGGGTTATATTCACACTGGGAAGCTTCGAGAGTTATAGGAAACTTGCTTTGATGCATCGGATTCCAGCTACTGGACCTCCAGGGCACCATTCATGATTCAACTGCAGTCCTTGCACATAAGTAGCCTTGGAGATTAAACTTCCCAATGGCGACGTAATTTCTGGGTTATATTCACACTGGGAAGCTTCGAGAGTTATAGGAAACTTGCTTTGATGCATCGGATTCCAGCTACTGGACCTCCAGGGCACCATTCATGATTCAACTGCAGTCCTTGCACATAAGTAGCCTTGGAGATTAAAGTTCCCAATGGCCACGTAATTTCTGGGTTATATTCACACTGGGAAGCTTCGAGAGTTATAGGAAACTTGCTTTGATGCATCGGATTCCAGCTACTGGACCTCCAGGGCACCATTCATGATTCAACTGCAGTCCTTGCACATAAGTAGCCTTGGAGATTAAAGTTCCCAATGGCGACGTAATTTCTGGGTTATATTCACACTGGGAAGCTTCGAGAGTTATAGGAAACTTGCTTTGATGCATCGGATTCCAGCTACTGGACCTCCAGGGCACCATTCATGATTCAACTGCAGTCCTTGCACATAAGTAGCCTTGGAGATTAAACTTCCCAATGGCGACGTAATTTCTGGGTTATATTCACACTGGGAAGCTTCGAGAGTTATAGGAAACTTGCTTTGATGCATCGGATTCCAGCTACTGGACCTCCAGGGCACCATTCATGATTCAACTGCAGTCCTTGCACATAAGTAGCCTTGGAGAATAAAGTTCCCAATGGCGACGTAATTTCTGGGTTATATTCACACTGGGAAGCTTCGAGAGTTATAGGAAACTTGCTTTGATGCATCGGATTCCAGCTACTGGACCTCCAGGGCACCATTCATGATTCAACTGCAGTCCTTGCACATAAGTAGCCTTGGAGATTAAAGTTCCCAATGGCGACGTAATTTCTGGGTTATATTCACACTGGGAAGCTTCGAGAGTTATAGGAAACTTGCTTTGATGCATCAGATTCCAGCTACTGGACCTCCAGGGCACCATTCATGATTCAACTGCAGTCCTTGCACATAAGTAGCCTTGGAGATTAAAGTTCCCAATGGCGACGTAATTTCTGGGTTATATTCACACTGGGAAGCTTCGAGAGTTATAGGAAACTTGCTTTGATGCATCGGATTCCAGCTACTGGACCACCAGGGCACCATTCATGATTCAACTGCAGTCCTTGCACATAAGTAGCCTTGGAGATTAAAGTTCCCAATGGCGACGTAATTTCCGGGTTATATTCACACTGGGAAGCTTCGAGAGTTATAGGAAACTTGCTTTGATGCATCGGATTCCAGCTACTGGACCTCCAGGGCACAATTCATGATTCAACTGCAGTCCTTGCACATAAGTAGCCTTGGAGATTAAAGTTCCCAATGACGACGTAATTTCTGGGTTATATTCACACTGGGAAGCTTCGAGAGTTATAGGAAACTTGCTTTGATGCATCGGATTCCAGCTACTGGACCTCCAGGGCACCATTCATGATTCAACTGCAGTCCTTGCACATAAGTAGCCTTGGAGATTATACTTCCCAATGGCGACGTAATTTCTGGGTTATATTCACACTGGGAAGCTTCGAGAGTTATAGGAAACTTGCTTTGATGCATCGGATTCCAGCTACTGGACCTCCAGGGCACCATTCATGATTCAACTGCAGTCCTTGCACATAAGTAGCCTTGGAGATTAAAGTTCCCAATGGCGACGTAATTTGTGGGTTATATTCACACTGGGAAGCTTCGAGAGTTATAGGAAACTTGCTTTGATGCATCGGATTCCAGCTACTGGACCTCCAGGGCACCATTCATGATTCAACTGCAGTCCTTGCACATAAGTAGCCTTGGAGATTAAAGTTCCCAATGGCGACGTAAATTCTGGGTTATATTCACACTGGGAAGCTTCGAGAGTTATAGGAAACTTTCTTTGATGCATCGGATTCCAGCTACTGGACCTCCAGGGCACAATTCATGATTCAACTGCAGTCCTTGCACATAAGTAGCCTTGGAGATTAAAGTTCCCAATGACGACGTAATTTCTGGGTTATATTCACACTGGGAAGCTTCGAGAGTTATAGGAAACTTGCTTTGATGCATCGGATTCCAGCTACTGGACCTCCAGGGCACCATTCATGATTCAACTGCAGTCCTTGCACATAAGTAGCCTTGGAGATTATACTTCCCAATGGCGACGTAATTTCTGGGTTATATTCACACTGGGAAGCTTCGAGAGTTATAGGAAACTTGCTTTGATGCATCGGATTCCAGCTACTGGACCTCCAAGGCACCATTCATGATTCAACTGCAGTCCTTGCACATAAGTAGCCTTGGAGATTAAAGTTCCCAATGGCGACGTAATTTCTGGGTTATATTCACACTGGGAAGCTTCGAGAGTTATAGGAAACTTGCTTTGATGCATCGGATTCCAGCTACTGGACCTCCAGGGCACCATTCATCATTCAACTGCAGTCCTTGCACATAAGTAGCCTTGGAGATTAAACTTCCCAATGGCGACGTAATTTCTGGGTTATATTCACACTGGGAAGCTCCGAGAGTTATAGGAAACTTGCTTTGATGCATCGGATTCCAGCTACTGGACCTCCAGGGCACCATTCATGATTCAACTGCAGTCCTTGCACATAAGTAGCCTTGGAGATTAAAGTTCCCAATGGCGACGTAATTTCTGGGTTATATTCACACTGGGAAGCTTCGAGAGTTATAGGAAACTTGCTTTGATGCATCGGATTCCAGCTACTGGACCTCCAGGGCACCATTCATGATTCAACTGCAGTCCTTGCACATAAGTAGCCTTGGAGATTAAACTCCCCAATGGCGACGTAATTTCTGGGTTATATTCACACTGGGAAGCTTCGAGAGTTATAGGAAACTTGCTTTGATGCATCGGATTCCAGCTACTGGACCTCCAGGGCACCATTCATGATTCAACTGCAGTCCTTGCACATAAGTAGCCTTGGAGATTAAAGTTCCCAATGGCGACGTAATTTCTGGGTTATATTCACACTGGGAAGCTTCGAGAGTTATAGGAAACTTGCTTTGATGCATCGGATTCCAGCTACTGGACCTCCAGGGCACCATTCATGATTCAACTGCAGTCCTTGCACATAAGTAGCCTTGGAGATTAAAGTTCCCAATGGCGACGTAATTTCTGGGTTATATTCACACTGGGAAGCTTCGAGAGTTATAGGAAACTTGCTTTGATGCATCGGATTCCAGCTACTGGACCTCCAGGGCACCATTCATGATTCAACTGCAGTCCTTGCACATAAGTAGCCTTGGAGATTAAAGTTCCCAATGGCGACGTAATTTCTGGGCTATATTCACACTGGGAAGCTTCGAGAGTTATAGGAAACTTGCTTTGATGCATCGGATTCCAGCTACTGGACCTCCAGGGCACCATTCATGATTCAACTGCAGTCCTTGCACATAAGTAGCCTTGGAGATTAAAGTTCCCAATGGCGACGTAATTTCTGGGTTATATTCACACTGGGAAGCTTCGAGAGTTATAGGAAACTTGCTTTGATGCATCGGATTCCAGCTACTGGACCTCCAGGGCACCATTCATGATTCAACTGCATTCCTTGCACATAAGTAGCCTTGGAGATTAAAGTTCCCAATGGCGACGTAATTTCTGGGTTATATTCACACTGGGAAGCTTCGAGAGTTATAGGAAACTTGCTTTGATGCATCGGATTCCAGCTACTGGACCTCCAGGGCACCATTCATGATTCAACTGCAGTCCTCGCACATAAGTAGCCTTGGAGATTAAAGTTCCCAATGGCGACGTAATTTCTGGGTTATATTCACACTGGGAGGCTTCGAGAGTTATAGGAAACTTGCTTTGATGCATCGGATTCCAGCTACTGGAGCTCCAGGGCACCATTCATGATTCATCTGCAGCCCTTGCACATAAGTAGCCTTGGAGATTAAACTTCCCAATGGCGACGTAATTTCTGGGTTATATTCACACTGGGAAGCTTCGAGAGTTATAGGAAACTTGCTTTGATGCATCGGATTCCAGCTACTGGACCTCCAAGGCACCATTCATGATTCAACAGCAGTCCTTGCACATAAGTAGCCTTGGAGATTAAAGTTCCCAATGGCGACGTAATTTCTGGCTTATATTCACACTGGGAAGCTTCGAGAGTTATAGGAAACTTGCTTTGATGCATCGGATTCCAGCTACTGGACCTCCAGGGCACCATTCATGATTCAACTGCAGTCCTTGCACATAAGTAGCCTTGGAGATTAAAGTTCCCAATGGCGACGTAATTTCTGGGTTATATTCACACTGGGAAGCTTCGAGAGTTATAGGAAACTTGCTTTGATGCATCGGATTCCAGCTACTGGACCTCCAGGGCACCATTCATGATTCAACTGCAGTCCTTGCACATAAGTAGCCTTGGAGATTAAAGTTCCCAATGGTGACGTAATTTCTGGGTTATATTCACACTGGGAAGCTTCGAGAGTTATAGGAAACTTGCTTTGATGCATCGTATTCCAGCTACTGGACCTCCAGGGCACCATTCATGATTCAACTGCAGTCCTTGCACATAAGTAGCCTTGGAGATTAAAGTTCCCAATGGCGACGTAATTTCTGGGTTATATTCACACTGGGAAGCTTCGAGAGTTATAGGAAACTTGCTTTGATGCATTGGATTCCAGCTACTGGACCTCCAGGGCACCATTCATGATTCAACTGCAGTCCTTGCACATAAGTAGCCTTGGAGATTAAACTTCCCAATGGCGACGTAATTTCTGGGTTATATTCACACTGGGAAGCTTCGAGAGTTATAGGAAACTTGCTTTGATGCATCGGATTCCAGCTACTGGACCTCCAGGGCACCATTCATGATTCAACTGCAGTCCTTGCACATAAGTAGACTTGGAGATTAAAGTTCCCAATGACGACGCAATTTCTGGGTTATATTCACACTGGGAAGCTTCGAGAGTTATAGGAAACTTGCTTTGATGCATCGGATTCCAGCTACTGGACCTCCAGGGCACCATTCATGATTCAACTGCAGTCCTTGCACATAAGTAGCCTTGGAGATTAAAGTTCCCAATGGCGACGTAATTTCTGGGTTATATTCACACTGGGAAGCTTCGAGAGTTATAGGAAACTTGCTTTGATGCATCGGATTCCAGCTACTGGACCTCCAGGGCACCATTCATGATTCAACTGCAGTCCTTGCACATAAGTAGCCTTGGAGATTAAAGTTCCCAATGGCGACGTAATTTCTGGGTTATATTCACACTGGGAAGCTTCGAGAGTTATAGGAAACTTGCTTTGATGCATCGGATTCCAGCTACTGGACCTCCAGGGCACCATTCATCATTCAACTGCAGTCCTTGCACATAAGTAGCCTTGGAGATTAAAGTTCCCAATGGCGACGTAATTTCTGGGTTATATTCACACTGGGAAGCTTCGAGAGTTATAGGAAACTTGCTTTGATGCATCGGATTCCAGCTACTGGACCTCCAGGGCACCATTCATCATTCAACTGCAGTCCTTGCACATAAGTAGCCTTGGAGATTAAAGTTCCCAATGGCGACGTAATTTCTGGGTTATATTCACACTGGGAAGCTTCGAGAGTTATAGGAAACTTGCTTTGATGCATCGGATTCCAGCTACTGGACCTCCAGCGCACCATTCATGATTCAACTGCAGTCCTCGCACATAAGTAGCCTTGGAGATTAAAGTTCCCAATGGCGACGTAATTTCTGGGTTATATTCACACTGGGAAGCTTCGAGAGTTATAGGAAACTTGCTTTGATGCATCGGATTCCAGCTACTGGAGCTCCAGGGCACCATTCATGATTCATCTGCAGCCCTTGCACATAAGTAGCCTTGGAGATTAAACTTCCCAATGGCGACGTAATTTCTGGGTTATATTCACACTGGGAAGCTTCGAGAGTTATAGGAAACTTGCTTTGATGCATCGGATTCCAGCTACTGGACCTCCAAGGCACCATTCATGATTCAACAGCAGTCCTTGCACATAAGTAGCCTTGGAGATTAAAGTTCCCAATGGCGACGTAATTTGTGGGTTATATTCACACTGGGAAGCTTCGAGAGTTATAGGAAACTTGCTTTGATGCATCGGATTCCAGCTACTGGACCTCCAGGGCACCATTCATGATTCAACTGCAGTCCTTGCACATAAGTAGCCTTGGAGATTAAAGTTCCCAATGGCGACGTAATTTCTGGGTTATATTCACACTGGGAAGCTTCGAGAGTTATAGGAAACTTGCTTTGATGCATCGGATTCCAGCTACTGGACCTCCAGGGCACCATTCATGATTCAACTGCAGTCCTTGCACATAAGTAGCCTTGGAGATTAAAGTTCCCAATGGTGACGTAATTTCTGGGTTATATTCACACTGGGAAGCTTCGAGAGTTATAGGAAACTTGCTTTGATGCATCGTATTCCAGCTACTGGACCTCCAGGGCACCATTCATGATTCAACTGCAGTCCTTGCACATAAGTAGCCTTGGAGATTAAAGTTCCCAATGGCGACGTAATTTCTGGGTTATATTCACACTGGGAAGCTTCGAGAGTTATAGGAAACTTGCTTTGATGCATTGGATTCCAGCTACTGGACCTCCAGGGCACCATTCATGATTCAACTGCAGTCCTTGCACATAAGTAGCCTTGGAGATTAAAGTTCCCAATGGCGACGTAATTTCTGGGTTATATTCACACTGGGAAGCTTCGAGAGTTATAGGAAACTTGCTTTGATGCATCGGATTCCAGCTACTGGACCTCCAGGGCACCATTCATGATTCAACTGCAGTCCTTGCACATAAGTAGACTTGGAGATTAAAGTTCCCAATGACGACGCAATTTCTGGGTTATATTCACACTGGGAAGCTTCGAGAGTTATAGGAAACTTGCTTTGATGCATCGGATTCCAGCTACTGGACCTCCAGGGCACCATTCATGATTCAACTGCAGTCCTTGCACATAAGTAGCCTTGGAGATTAAAGTTCCCAATGGCGACGTAATTTCTGGGTTATATTCACACTGGGAAGCTTCGAGAGTTATAGGAAACTTGCTTTGATGCATCGGATTCCAGCTACTGGACCTCCAGGGCACCATTCATGATTCAACTGCAGTCCTTGCACATAAGTAGCCTTGGAGATTAAACTTCCCAATGGCGACGTAATTTCTGGGTTATATTCACACTGGGAAGCTTCGAGAGTTATAGGAAACTTGCTTTTATGCATCGGATTCCAGCTACTGGACCTCCAGGGCACCATTCATCATTCAACTGCAGTCCTTGCACATAAGTAGCCTTGGAGATTAAAGTTCCCAATGGCGACGTAATTTCTGGGTTATATTCACACTGGGAAGCTTCGAGAGTTATAGGAAACTTGCTTTGATGCATCGGATTCCAGCTACTGGACCTCCAGGGCACCATTCATGATTCAACTGCAGTCCTTGCACATAAGTAGCCTTGGAGATTAAAGTTCCCAATGGCGACGTAATTTCTGGGTGATATTCACACTGGGAAGCTTCGAGAGTTATAGGAAACTTGCTTTGATGCATCGGATTCCAGCTACTGGACCTCCAGGGCACCATTCATGATTCAACTGCAGTCCTTGCACATAAGTAGACTTGGAGATTAAAGTTCCCAATGGCGACGTAATTTCTGGGTTATATTCACACTGGGAAGCTTCGAGAGTTATAGGAAACTTGCTTTGATGCATCGGATTCCAGCTACTGGACCTCCAGGGCACCATTCATCATTCAACTGCAGTCCTTGCACATAAGTAGCCTTGGAGATTAAAGTTCCCAATGGCGACGTAATTTCTGGGTTATATTCACACTGGGAAGCTTCGAGAGTTATAGGAAACTTGCTTTGATGCATCGGATTCCAGCTACTGGACCTCCAGGGCACCATTCATGATTCAACTGCAGTCTTTGCACATAAGTAGCCTTGGAGATTAAAGTTCCCAATGGCGACGTAATTTCTGGGTGATATTCACACTGGGAAGCTTCGAGAGTTATAGGAAACTTGCTTTGATGCATCGGATTCCAGCTACTGGACCTCCAGGGCACCATTCATGATTCAACTGCAGTCCTTGCACATAAGTAGCCTTGGAGATTAAACTTCCCAATGGCGACGTAATTTCTGGCTTATATTCACACTGGGAAGCTTCGAGAGTTATAGGAAACTTGCTTTGATGCATCGGATTCCAGCTATTGGACCTCCAGGGCACTATTCATGATTCAACTGCAGTCCTTGCACATAAGTAGCCTTGGAGATTAAACTTCCCAATGGCGACGTAATTTCTGGGTTATATTCACACTGGGAAGCTTCGAGAGTTATAGGAAACTTGCTTTGATGCATCGGATTCCAGCTACTGGACCTCCAGGGCACCATTCATGATTCAGCTGCAGTCCTTGCACATAAGTAGCCTTGGAGATTAAAGTTCCCAATGGCGACGTAATTTCTGGGTTATATTCACACTGGGAAGCTTCGAGAGTTATAGGAAACTTGCTTTGATGCATCGGATTCCAGCTACGGGACCTCCAGGGCACCATTCATGAGTCAACTGCAGTCCTCGCACATAAGTAGCCTTGGAGATTAAAGTTCCCAATGGCGACGTAATTTCTGGGTTATATTCACACTGGGAAGCTTCGAGAGTTATAGGAAACTTGCTTTGATGCATCGGATTCCAGCTACTGGAGCTCCAGGGCACCATTCATGATTCAACTGCAGCCCTTGCACATAAGTAGCCTTGGAGATTAAACTTCCCAATGGCGACGTAATTTCTGGGTTATATTCACACTGGGAAGCTTCGAGAGTTATAGGAAACTTGCTTTGATGCATCGGATTCCAGCTACTGGACCTCCAAGGCACCATTCATGATTCAACAGCAGTCCTTGCACATAAGTAGCCTTGGAGATTAAAGTTCCCAATGGCGACGTAATTTCTGGGTTATATTCACACTCTGAAGCTTCGAGAGCTATAGGAAACTTGCTTTGATGCATCGGATTCCAGCTACTGGACCTCCAGGGCACCATTCATGATTCAACTGCAGTCCTTGCACATAAGTAGCCTTGGAGATTAAAGTTCCCAATGGCGACGTAATTTCTGGGTTATATTCACACTGGGAAGCTTCGAGAGTTATAGGAAACTTGCTTTGATGCATCGGATTCCAGCTACTGGACCTCCAGGGCACCATTCATCATTCAACTGCAGTCCTTGCACATAAGTAGCCTTGGAGATTAAAGTTCATAATGGTGACGTAATTTCTGGGTTATATTCTCACTGGGAAGCTTCGAGAGTTATAGGAAACTTGCTTTGATGCATCGTATTCCAGCTACTGGACCTCCAGGGCACCATTCATGATTCAACTGCAGTCCTTGCACATAAGTAGCCTTGGAGATTAAAGTTCCCAATGACGACGTTATTTCTGGGTTATATTCACACTGGGAAGCTTCGAGAGTTATAGGAAACTTGCTTTGATGCATTGGATTCCAGCTACTGGACCTCCAGGGCACCATTCATGATTCAACTGCAGTCCTTGCACATAAGTAGCCTTGGAGATTAAAGTTCCCAATGGCGACGTAATTTCTGGGTTATATTCACACTGGGAAGCTTCGAGAGTTATAGGAAACTTGCTTTGATGCATCGGATTCCAGCTACTGGACCTCCAGGGCACCATTCATGATTCAACCGCAGTCCTTGCACATAAGTAGACTTGGAGATTAAAGTTCCCAATGACGACGCAATTTCTGGGTTATATTCACACTGGGAAGCTTCGAGAGTTATAGGAAACTTGCTTTGATGCATCGGATTCCAGCTACTGGACCTCCAGGGCACCATTCATGATTCAACTGCAGTCCTTGCACATAAGTAGCCTTGGAGATTAAAGTTCCCAATGGCGACGTAATTTCTGGGTTATATTCACACTGGGAAGCTTCGAGAGTTATAAGAAACTTGCTTTGATGCATCGGATTTCAGCTACTGGACCTCCAGGGCACCATTCATGATTCAACTGCAGTCCTTGCACATAAGTAGCCTTGGAGCTTAAACTTCCCAATGGCGACGTAATTTCTGGGTTATATTCACACTGGGAAGCTTCGAGAGTTATAGGAAACTTGCTTTGATGCATCGGATTCCAGCTACTGGACCTCCAGGGCACCATTCATGATTCAACTGCAGTCCTTGCACATAAGTAGCCTTGGAGATTAAAGTTCCCAATGGCGACGTAATTTCTGGGTTATATTCACACTGGGAAGCTTCGAGAGTTATAGGAAACTTGCTTTGATGCATCGGATTCCAGCTACTGGACCTCCAGGGCACCATTCATGATTCAACTGCAGTCCTTGCACATAAGTAGCCTTGGAGATTAAACTTCCCAATGGCGACGTAATTTCTGGGTTATATTCACACTGGGAAGCTTCGAGAGTTATAGGAAACTTGCTTTGATGCATCGGATTCCAGCTACTGGACCTCCAGGGCACCATTCATGATTCAACTGCAGTCCTTGCACATAAGTAGCCTTGGAGATTAAACTTCCCAATGGCGACGTAATTTCTGGGTTATATTCACACTGGGAAGCTTCGAGAGTTATAGGAAACTTGCTTTGATGCATCGGATTCCAGCTACTGGACCTCCAGGGCACCATTCATGATTCAACTGCAGTCCTTGCACATAAGTAGCCTTGGAGATTAAAGTTCCCAATGACGACGTAATTTCTGGGTTATATTCACACTGGGAAGCTTCGAGAGTTATAGGAAACTTGCTTTGACGCATCGAATTCCAGCTACTGGACCTCCAGGGCACCATTCATGATTCAACTGCAGTCCTTGCACATAAGTAGCCTTGGAGATTAAAGTTCCCAATGGCGACGTAATTTCTGGGTTATATTCACACTGGGAAGCTTCGAGAGTTATAGGAAACTTGCTTTGATGCATCGGATTCCAGCTACTGGACCTCCAGGGCACCATTCATGATTCAACTGCAGTCCTTGCACATAAGTAGCCTTGGAGATTAAAGTTCCCAATGGCGACGTAATTTCTGGGTGATATTCACACTGGGAAGCTTCGAGAGTTATAGGAAACTTGCTTTGATGCATCGGATTCCAGCTACTGGACCTCCAGGGCACCATTCATGATTCAACTGCAGTCCTTGCACATAAGTAGCCTTGGAGATTAAAGTTCCCAATGGCGACGTAATTTCTGGCTTATATTCACACTGGGAAGCTTCGAGAGTTATAGGAAACTTGCTTTGATGCATCGGATTCCAGCTATTGGACCTCCAGGGCACTATTCATGATTCAACTGCAGTCCTTGCACATAAGTAGCCTTGGAGATTAAACTTCCCAATGGCGACGTAATTTCTGGGTTATATTCACACTGGGAAGCTTCGAGAGTTATAGGAAACTTGCTTTGATGCATCGGATTCCAGCTACTGGACCTCCAGGGCACCATTCATGATTCAGCTGCAGTCCTTGCACATAAGTAGCCTTGGAGATTAAAGTTCCCAATGGTGACGTAATTTCTGGGTGATATTCACACTGGGAAGCTTCGAGAGTTATAGGAAACTTGCTTTGATGCATCGGATTCCAGCTACTGGACCTCCAGGGCACCATTCATGATTCAACTGCAGTCCTTGCACATAAGTAGCCTTGGAGATTAAACTTCCCAATGGCGACGTAATTTCTGGGTTATATTCACACTGGGAAGCTTCGAGAGTTATAGGAAACTTGCTTTGATGCATCGGATTCCAGCTACTGGACCTCCAGGGCACCATTCATCATTCAACTGCAGTCCTTGCACATAAGTAGCCGTGGAGATTAAAGTTCCCAATGGCGACGTAATTTCTGGGTTATATTCACACTGGGAAGCTTCGAGAGTTATAGGAAACTTGCTTTGATGCATCGGATTCCAGCTACTGGACCTCCAGGGCACCATTCATGATTCAACTGCAGTCCTTGCACATAAGTAGCCTTGGAGATTAAAGTTCCCAATGGCGACGTAATTTCTGGGTTATATTCACACTGGGAAGCTTCGAGAGTTATAGGAAACTTGCTTTGATGCATCGGATTCCAGCTACTGGACCACCAGGGCACCATTCATGATTCAACTGCAGTCCTTGCACATAAGTAGCCTTGGAGATTAAAGTTCCCAATGGCGACGTAATTTCTGGGTTATATTCACACTGGGAAGCTTCGAGAGTTATAGGAAACTTGCTTTGATGCATCGGATTCCAGCTACTGGACCTCCAGGGCACAATTCATGATTCAACTACAGTCCTTGCACATATGTAGCCTTGGAGATTAAAGTTCCCAATGACGACGTAATTTCTGGGTTATATTCACACTGGGAAGCTTCGAGAGTTATAGGAAACTTGCTTTGATGCATCGGATTCCAGCTACTGGACCTCCAGGGCACCATTCATGATTCAACTGCAGTCCTTGCACATAAGTAGCCTTGGAGATTAAAGTTCCCAATGGCGACGCAATTTCTGGGTTATATTCACACTGGGTAGCTTCGAGAGTTATAGGAAACTTGCTTTGATGCTTCGGATTCCAGCTACTGGACCTCCAGGGCACCATTCATGATTCAACTGCAGTCCTTGCACATAAGTAGCCTTGGAGATTAAAGTTCCCAATGGCGACGTAATTTCTGGGTTATATTCACACTGGGAAGCTTCGAGAGTTATAGGAAACTTGCTTTGATGCATCGGATTCCAGCTACTGGACCTCCAGGGCACCATTCATGATTCAACTGCAGTCCTTGCACATAAGTAGCCTTGGAGATTAAAGTTCCCAATGGCGACGTAATTTCTGGGTTATATTCACACTGGGAAGCTCCGAGAGTTATAGGAAACTTGCTTTGATGCATCGGATTCCAGCTACTGGACCTCCAGGGCACCATTCATGATTCAACTGCAGTCCTTGCACATAAGTAGCCTTGGAGATTAAAGTTCCCAATGGCGACGTAATTTCTGGGTTATATTCACACTGGGAAGCTTCGAGAGTTATAGGAAACTTGCTTTGATGCATCGGATTCCAGCTACTGGACCTCCAGGGCACCATTCATGATTCAACTGCAGTCCTTGCACATAAGTAGCCTTGGAGATTAAACTCCCCAATGGCGACGTAATTTCTGGGTTATATTCACACTGGGAAGCTTCGAGAGTTATAGGAAACTTGCTTTGATGCATCGGATTCCAGCTACTGGACCTCCAGGGCACCATTCATGATTCAACTGCAGTCCTTGCACATAAGTAGCCTTGGAGATTAAAGTTCCCAATGGCGACGTAATTTCTGGGTTATAATCACACTGGGAAGCTTCGAGAGTTATAGGAAACTTGCTTTGATGCATCGGATTCCAGCTACTGGACCTCCAGGGCACCATTCATGATTCAACTGCAGTCCTTGCACATAAGTAGCCTTGGAGATTAAAGTTCCCAATGGCGACGTAATTTCTGGGTTATATTCACACTGGGAAGCTTCGAGAGTTATAGGAAACTTGCTTTGATGCATCGGATTCCAGCTACTGGACCTCCAGGGCACCATTCATGATTCAACTGCAGTCCTTGCACATAAGTAGCCTTGGAGATTAAAGTTCCCAATGGCGACGTAATTTCTGGGTTATATTCACACTGGGAAGCTTCGAGAGTTATAGGAAACTTGCTTTGATGCATCGGATTCCAGCTACTGGACCTCCAGGGCACCATTCATGATTCAACTGCAGTCCTTGCACATAAGTAGCCTTGGAGATTAAAGTTCCCAATGGCGACGTAATTTCTGGGTTATATTCACACTGGGAAGCTTCGAGAGTTATAGGAAACTTGCTTTGATGCATCGGATTCCAGCTACTGGACCTCCAGGGCACCATTCATCATTCAACTGCAGTCCTTGCACATAAGTAGCCTTGGAGATTAAACTTCCCAATGGCGACGTAATTTCTGGGTTATATTCACACTGGGAAGCTTCGAGAGTTATAGGAAACTTGCTTTGATGCATTGGATTCCAGCTACTGGACCTCCAGGGCACCATTCATGATTCAACTGCAGTCCTCGCACATAAGTAGCCTTGGAGATTAAAGTTCCCAATGGCGACGTAATTTCTGGGTTATATTCACACTGGGAAGCTTCGAGAGTTATAGGAAACTTGCTTTGATGCATCGGATTCCAGCTACTGGACCTCCAGGGCACCATTCATGATTCAACTGCAGTCCTTGCACATAAGTAGCCTTGGAGATTAAACTTCCCAATGGCGACGTAATTTCTGGGTTATATTCACACTGGGAAGCTTCGAGAGTTATAGGAAACTTGCTTTGATGCATCGGATTCCAGCTACTGGACCTCCAAGGCACCATTCATGATTCAACAGCAGTCCTTGCACATAAGTAGCCTTGGAGATTAAAGTTCCCAATGGCGACGTAATTTCTGGCTTATATTCACACTCTGAAGCTTCGAGAGTTATAGGAAACTTGCTTTGATGCATCGGATTCCAGCTACTGGACCTCCAGGGCACCATTCATGATTCAACTGCAGTCCTTGCACATAAGTAGCCTTGGAGATTAATGTTCCCATTGGCGACGTAATTTCTGGGTTATATTCACACTGGGAAGCTTCGAGAGTTATAGGAAACTTGCTTTGATGCATCGGATTCCAGCTACTGGACCTCCAGGGCACCATTCATGATTCAACTGCAGTCCTTGCACATAAGTAGCCTTGGAGATTAAAGTTCCCAATGGCGACGTAATTTCTGGGTTATATTCACACTGGGAAGCTTCGAGAGTTATAGGAAACTTGCTTTGATGCATCGGATTCCAGCTACTGGACCTCCAGGGCACCATTCATGATTCAACTGCAGTCCTTGCACATAAGTAGTCTTGGAGATTAAAGTTCCCAATGACGACGCAATTTCTGGGTTATATTCACACTGGGAAGCTTCGAGAGTTATAGGAAACTTGCTTTGATGCATCGGATTCCAGCTACTGGACCTCCAGGGCACCATTCATGATTCAACTGCAGTCCTTCCACATAAGTAGCCTTGGAGATTAAAGTTCCCAATGGCGACGTAATTTCTGGGTTATATTCACACTGGGAAGCTTCGAGAGTTATAGGAAACTTGCTTTGATGCATCGGATTCCAGCTACTGGACCTCCAGGGCACCATTCATGATTCAACTGCAGTCCTCGCACATAAGTAGCCTTGGAGATTAAAGTTCCCAATGGCGACGTAATTTCTGGGTTATATTCACACTGGGAAGCTTCGAGAGTTATAGGAAACTTGCTTTGATGCATCGGATTCCAGCTACTGGAGCTCCATGGCACCATTCATGATTCAACTGCAGTCCTTGCACATAAGTAGCCTTGGAGATTAAACTTCCCAATGGCGACGTAATTTCTGGGTTATATTCACACTGGGAAGCTTCGAGAGTTATAGGAAACTTGCTTTGATGCATCGGATTCCAGCTACTGGACCTCCAAGGCACCATTCATGATTCAACAGCAGTCCTTGCACATAAGTAGCCTTGGAGATTAAAGTTCCCAATGGCGACGTAATTTCTGGGTTATATTCACACTCTGAAGCTTCGAGAGTTATAGGAAACTTGCTTTGATGCATCGGATTCCAGCTACTGGACCTCCAGGGCACCATTCATGATTCAACTGCAGTCTTTGCACATAAGTAGCCTTGGAGATTAAAGTTCCCAATGGCGACGTAATTTCTGGGTTATATTCACACTGGGAAGCCTCGAGAGTTATAGGAAACTTGCTTTGATGCATCGGATTCCAGCTACTGGACCTCCAGGGCACCATTCATGATTCAACTGCAGTCCTTGCACATAAGTTGCCTTGGAGATTAAAGTTCCCAATGGTGACGTAATTTCTGGGTTATATTCACACTGGGAAGCTTCGAGAGTTATAGGAAACTTGCTTTGATGCATCGTATTCCAGCTACTGGACCTCCAGGGCACCATTCATGATTCAACTGCAGTCCTTGCACATAAGTAGCCTTGGAGATTAAAGTTCCCAATGACGACGTAATTTCTGGGTTATATTCACACTGGGAAGCTTCGAGAGTTATAGGAAACTTGCTTTGATGCATCGGATTCCAGCTACTGGACCTCCAGGGCACCATTCATGATTCAACTGCAGTCCTTGCACATAAGTAGCCTTGGAGATTAAAGTTCCCAATGGCGACGTAATTTCTGGGTTATATTCACACTGGGAAGCTTCGAGAGTTATAGGAAACTTGCTTTGATGCATCGGATTCCAGCTACTGGACCTCCAGGGCACCATTCATGATTCAACTGCAGTCCTTGCACATAAGTAGTCTTGGAGATTAAAGTTCCCAATGACGACGCAATTTCTGGGTTATATTCACACTGGGAAGCTTCGAGAGTTATAGGAAACTTGCTTTGATGCATCGGATTCCAGCTACTGGACCTCCAGGGCACCATTCATGATTCAACTGCAGTCCTTGCACATAAGTAGCCTTGGAGATTAAAGTTCCCAATGGCGACGTAATTTCTGGGTTATATTCACACTGGGAAGCTTCGAGAGTTATAGGAAACTTGCTTTGATGCATCGGATTCCAGCTACTTGACCTCCAGGGCACCATTCATGATTCAACTGCAGTCCTTGCACATAAGTAGCCTTGGAGATTAAACTTCCCAATGGCGACGTAATTTCTGGGTTATACTCACACTGGGAAGCTTCGAGAGTTATAGGAAACTTGCTTTGATACATCGGATTCCAGCTACTGGACCTCCAGGGCACCATTCATGATTCAACTGCAGTCCTTGCACATAAGTAGCCTTGGAGATTAAAGTTCCCAATGGCGAAGTAATTTCTGGGTTATATTCACACTGGGAAGCTTCGAGAGTTATAGGAAACTTGCTTTGATGCATCGGATTCCAGCTACTGGACCTCCAGGGCACCATTCATGATTCAACTGCAGTCCTTGCACATAAGTAGCCTTGGAGATTAAAGTTCCCAATGGCGACGTAATTTCTGGGTTATATTCACACTGGGAAGCTTCGAGAGTTATAGGAAACTTGCTTTGATGCATCGGATTCCAGCTACTGGACCTCCAGGGCACCATTCATGATTCAACTGCAGTCCTTGCACATAAGTAGCCTTGGAGATTAAAGTTCCCAATGGCGACGTAATTTCTGGGTTATATTCACACTGGGGAGCATCGAGAGTTATAGGAAACTTGCTTTGATGCATCGGATTCCAGCTACTGGACCTCCAGGGCACCATTCATGATTCAACTGCAGTCCTTGCACATAAGTAGCCTTGGAGATTAAAGTTCCCAATGACGACGTAATTTCTGGGTTATATTCACACTGGGAAGCTTCGAGAGTTATAGGAAACTTGCTTTGACGCATCGGATTCCAGCTACTGGACCTCCAGGGCACCATTCATGATTCAACTGCAGTCCTTGCACATAAGTAGCCTTGGAGATTAAACTTCCCAATGGCGACGTAATTTCTGGGTTATATTCACACTGGGAAGCTTCGAGAGTTATAGGAAACTTGCTTTGATGCATCGGATTCCAGCTACTGGACCTCCAGGGCACCATTCATGATTCAACTGCAGTCCTTGCACATAAGTAGCCTTGGAGATTAAAGTTCCCAATGGCGACGTAATTTCTGGGTTATATTCACACTGGGAAGCTTCGAGAGTTATAGGAAACTTGCTTTGATGCATCGGATTCCAGCTACTGGACCTCCAGGGCACCATTCATGATTCAACTGCAGTCCTTGCACATAAGTAGCCTTGGAGATTAAAGTTCCCAATGGCGACGTAATTTCTGGGTTATATTCACACTGGGAAGCTTCGAGAGTTATAGGAAACTTGCTTTGATGCATCGGATTCCAGCTACTGGACCTCCAGGGCACCATTCATGATTCAACTGCAGTCCTCGCACATAAGTAGCCTTGGAGATTAAAGTTCCCAATGGCGACGTAATTTCTGGGTTATATTCACACTGGGAAGCTTCGAGAGTTATAGGAAACCTGCTTTGATGCATCGGATTCCAGCTACAGGACCTCCAGGGCACCATTCATGATTCAACTGCAGTCCTTGCACATAAGTAGCCTTGGAGATTAAAGTTCCCAATGGCGACGTAATTTCTGGGTTATATTCACACTGGGAAGCTTCGAGAGTTATAGGAAACTTGCTTTGATGCATCAGATTCCAGCTACTGGACCTCCAGGGCACCATTCATGATTCAACTGCAGTCCTTGCACATAAGTAGCCTTGGAGATTAAAGTTCCCAATGGCGACGTAATTTCTGGGTTATATTCACACTGGGAAGCTTCGAGAGTTATAGGAAACTTGCTTTGATGCATCGGATTCCAGCTACTGGACCTCCAGGGCACCATTCATGATTCAACTGCAGTCCTTGCACATAAGTAGCCTTGGAGATTAAAGTTCCCAATGGCGACGTAATTTCTGGGTTATATTCACACTGGGAAGCTTCGAGAGTTATAGGAAACTTGCTTTGATGCATCGGATTCCAGCTACTGGACCTCCAGGGCACCATTCATGATTCAACTGCAGTCCTTGCACATAAGTAGCCTTGGAGATTAAAGTTCCCAATGGCGACGTAATTTCTGGGTTATATTCACACTGGGAAGCTTCGAGAGTTATAGGAAACTTGCTTTGATGCATCGGATTCCAGCTACTGGACCTCCAGGGCACCATTCATGATTCAACTGCAGTCCTTGCACATAAGTAGCCTTGGAGATTAAACTTCCCAATGGCGACGTAATTTCTGGGTTATATTCACACTGGGAAGCTACGAGAGTTATAGGAAACTTGCTTTGATGCATCGGATTCCAGCTACTGGACCTCCAGGGCACCATTCATGATTCAACTGCAGTCCTTGCACATAAGTAGCCATGGAGATTAAAGTTCCCAATGGCGACGTAATTTCTGGGTTATATTCACACTTGGAAGCTTCGAGAGTTATAGGAAACTTGCTTTGATGCATCGGATTCCAGCTACTGGACCTCCAGGGCACCATTCATGATTCAACTGCAGTCCTTGCACATAAGTAGCCTTGGAGATTAAAGTTCCCAATGGCGACGTAATTTCTGGGTTATATTCACACTGGGAAGCTTCGAGAGTTATAGGAAACTTGCTTTGATGCATCGGATTCCAGCTACTGGACCTCCAGGGCACCATTCATGATTCAACTGCAGTCCTCGCACATAAGTAGCCTTGGAGATTAAAGTTCCCAATGGCGACGTAATTTCTGGGTTATATTCACACTGGGAAGCTTCGAGAGTTATAGGAAACCTGCTTTGATGCATCGGATTCCAGCTACAGGACCTCCAGGGCACCATTCATGATTCAACTGCAGTCCTTGCACATAAGTAGCCTTGGAGATTAAAGTTCCCAATGGCGACGTAATTTCTGGGTTATATTCACACTGGGAAGCTTCGAGAGTTATAGGAAACTTGCTTTGATGCATCGGATTCCAGCTACTGGACCTCCAGGGCACCATTCATGATTCAACTGCAGTCTTTGCACATAAGTAGCCTTGGAGATTAAAGTTCCCAATGACGACGTAATTTCTGGGTTATATTCACACTGGGAAGCTTCGAGAGTTATAGGAAACTTGCTTTGATGCATCGGATTCCAGCTACTGGACCTCCAGGGCACCATTCATGATTCAACTGCAGTCCTTGCACATAAGTAGCCTTGGAGATTAAACTTCCCAATGGCGACGTAATTTCTGGGTTATATTCACACTGGGAAGCTTCGAGAGTTATAGGAAACTTGCTTTGATGCATCGGATTCCAGCTACTGGACCTCCGGGGCACCATTCATGATTCAACTGCAGTTCTTGCACATAAGTAGCCTTGGAGATTAAAGTTCCCAATGGTGACGTAATTTCTGGGTGATATTCACACTGGGAAGCTTCGAGAGTTATAGGAAACTTGCTTTGATGCATCGGATTCCAGCTACTGGACTACAGGGCACCATTCATGATTCAACTGCAGTCCTTGCACATAAGTAGCCTTGGAGATTAAAGTTCCCAATGGCGACGTAATTTCTGGGTTATATTCACACTGGGAAGCTTCGAGAGTTATAGGAAACTTGCTTTGATGCATCGGATTCCAGCTACTGGACCTCCAGGGCACCATTCATGATTCAACTGCAGTCCTTGCACATAAGTAGCCTTGGAGATTAAAGTTCCCAATGGCGACGTAATTTCTGGGTTATATTCACACTGGGAAGCTTCGAGAGTTATAGGAAACTTGCTTTGATGCATCGGATTCCAGCTACTGGACCTCCAGGGCACCATTCATGATTCAACTGCAGTCCTTGCACATAAGTAGCCTTGGAGATTAAACTTCCCAATGGCGACGTAATTTCTGGGTTATATTCACACTGGGAAGCTTCGAGAGTTATAGGAAACTTGCTTTGATGCATCGGATTCCAGCTACTGGACCTCCAGGGCACCATTCATGATTCAACTGCAGTCCTTGCACATAAGTAGCCTTGGAGATTAAAGTTCCCAATGGCGACGTAATTTCTGGGTTATATTCACACTGGGAAGCTTCGAGAGTTATAGGAAACTTGCTTTGATGCATCGGATTCCAGCTACTGGACCTCCAGGGCACCATTCATGATTCAACTGCAGTCCTTGCACATAAGTAGCCTTGGAGATTAAAGTTCCCAATGGCGACGTAATTTCTGGGTTATATTCACACTGGGAAGCTTCGAGAGTTATAGGAAACTTGCTTTGATGCATCGGATTCCAGCTACTGGACCTCCAGGGCACCATTCATGATTCAACTGCAGTCCTCGCACATAAGTAGCCTTGGAGATTAAAGTTCCCAATGGCGACGTAATTTCTGGGTTATATTCACACTGGGAAGCTTCGAGAGTTATAGGAAACCTGCTTTGATGCATCGGATTCCAGCTACAGGACCTCCAGGGCACCATTCATGATTCAGCTGCAGTCCTTGCACATAAGTAGCCTTGGAGATTAAAGTTCCCAATGGCGACGTAATTTCTGGGTTATATTCACACTGGGAAGCTTCGAGAGTTATAGGAAACTTGCTTTGATGCATCGGATTCCAGCTACTGGACCTCCAGGGCACCATTCATGATTCAACTGCAGTCCTTGCACATAAGTAGCCTTGGAGATTAAAGTTCCCAATGGCGACGTAATTTCTGGGTTATATTCACACTGGGAAGCTTCGAGAGTTATAGGAAACTTGCTTTGATGCATCGGATTCCAGCTACTGGACCTCCAGGGCACCATTCATGATTCAACTGCAGTCCTTGCACATAAGTAGCCTTGGAGATTAAAGTTCCCAATGGCGACGTAATTTCTGGGTTATATTCACACTGGGAAGCTTCGAGAGTTATAGGAAACTTGCTTTGATGCATCGGATTCCAGCTACTGGACCTCCAGGGCACCATTCATGATTCAACTGCAGTCCTTGCACATAAGTAGCCTTGGAGATTAAACTTCCCAATGGCGACGTAATTTCTGGGTTATATTCACACTGGGAAGCTTCGAGAGTTATAGGAAACTTGCTTTGATGCATCGGATTCCAGCTACTGGACCTCCAGGGCACCATTCATGATTCAACTGCAGTCCTTGCACATAAGTAGCCTTGGAGATTAAACTTCCCAATGGCGACGTAATTTCTGGGTTATATTCACACTGGGAAGCTACGAGAGTTATAGGAAACTTGCTTTGATGCATCGGATTCCAGCTACTGGACCTCCAGGGCACCATTCATGATTCAACTGCAGTCCTTGCACATAAGTAGCCTTGGAGATTAAAGTTCCCAATGGCGACGTAATTTCTGGGTTATATTCACACTGGGAAGCTTCGAGAGTTATAGGAAACTTGCTTTGATGCATCGGATTCCAGCTACTGGACCTCCAGGGCACCATTCATGATTCAACTGCAGTCCTTGCACATAAGTAGCCTTGGAGATTAAATTTCCCAATGGCGACGTAATTTCTGGGTTATATTCACACTGGGAAGCTTCGAGAGTTATAGGAAACTTGCTTTGATGCATCGGATTCCAGCTACTGGACCTCCAGGTCACCATTCATGATTCAACTGCAGTCCTCGCACATAAGTAGCCTTGGAGATTAAAGTTCCCAATGGCGACGTAATTTCTGGGTTATATTCACACTGGGAAGCTTCGAGAGTTATAGGAAACCTGCTTTGATGCATCGGATTCCAGCTACAGGACCTCCAGGGCACCATTCATGATTCAACTGCAGTCCTTGCACATAAGTAGCCTTGGAGATTAAAGTTCCCAATGGCGACGTAATTTCTGGGTTATATTCACACTGGGAAGCTTCGAGAGTTATAGGAAACTTGCTTTGATGCATCGGATTCCAGCTACTGGACCTCCACGGCACCATTCATGATTCAACTGCAGTCTTTGCACATAAGTAGCCTTGGAGATTAAAGTTCCCAATGACGACGTAATTTCTGGGTTATATTCACACTGGGAAGCTTCGAGAGTTATAGGAAACTTGCTTTGATGCATCGGATTCCAGCTACTGGACCTCCAGGGCACCATTCATGATTCAACTGCAGTCCTTGCACATAAGTAGCCTTGGAGATTAAAGTTCCCAATGGCGAAGTAATTTCTGGGTTATATTCACACTGGGAAGCTTCGAGAGTTATAGGAAACTTGCTTTGATGCATCGGATTCCAGCTACTGGACCTCCAGGGCACCATTCATGATTCAACTGCAGTCCTTGCACATAAGTAGCCTTGGAGATTAAAGTTCCCAATGGCGACGTAATTTCTGGGTTATATTCACACTGGGAAGCTTCGAGAGTTATAGGAAACTTGCTTTGATGCATCGGATTCCAGCTACTGGACCTCCAGGGCACCATTCATGATTCAACTGCAGTCCTTGCACATAAGTAGCCTTGGAGATTAAAGTTCCCAATGGCGACGTAATTTCTGGGTTATATTCACACTGGGAAGCATCGAGAGTTATAGGAAACTTGCTTTGATGCATCGGATTCCAGCTACTGGACCTCCAGGGCACCATTCATGATTCAACTGCAGTCCTTGCACATAAGTAGCCTTGGAGATTAAAGTTCCCAATGACGACGTAATTTCTGGGTTATATTCACACTGGGAAGCTTCGAGAGTTATAGGAAACTTGCTTTGACGCATCGGATTCCAGCTACTGGACCTCCAGGGCACCATTCATGATTCAACTGCAGTCCTTGCACATAAGTAGCCTTGGAGACTAAACTTCCCAATGGCGACGTAATTTCTGGGTTATATTCACACTGGGAAGCTTCGAGAGTTATAGGAAACTTGCTTTGATGCATCGGATTCCAGCTACTGGACCTCCAGGGCACCATTCATGATTCAACTGCAGTCCTTGCACATAAGTAGCCTTGGAGATTAAAGTTCCCAATGGCGACGTAATTTCTGGGTTATATTCACACTGGGAAGCTTCGAGAGTTATAGGAAACTTGCTTTGATGCATCGGATTCCAGCTACTGGACCTCCAGGGCACCATTCATGATTCAACTGCAGTCCTTGCACATAAGTAGCCTTGGAGATTAAAGTTCCCAATGGCGACGTAATTTCTGGGTTATATTCACACTGGGAAGCTTCGAGAGTTATAGGAAACTTGCTTTGATGCATCGGATTCCAGCTACTGGACCTCCAGGGCACCATTCATGATTCAACTGCAGTCCTCGCACATAAGTAGCCTTGGAGATTAAAGTTCCCAATGGCGACGTAATTTCTGGGTTATATTCACACTGGGAAGCTTCGAGAGTTATAGGAAACCTGCTTTGATGCATCGGATTCCAGCTACAGGACCTCCAGGGCACCATTCATGATTCAACTGCAGTCCTTGCACATAAGTAGCCTTGGAGATTAAAGTTCCCAATGGCGACGTAATTTCTGGGTTATATTCACACTGGGAAGCTTCGAGAGTTATAGGAAACTTGCTTTGATGCATCGGATTCCAGCTACTGGACCTCCAGGGCACCATTCATGATTCAACTGCAGTCCTTGCACATAAGTAGCCTTGGAGATTAAAGTTCCCAATGGCGACGTAATTTCTGGGTTATATTCACACTGGGAAGCTTCGAGAGTTATAGGAAACTTGCTTTGATGCATCGGATTCCAGCTACTGGACCTCCAGGGCACCATTCATGATTCAACTGCAGTCCTTGCACATAAGTAGCCTTGGAGATTAAACTTCCCAATGGCGACGTAATTTCTGGGTTATATTCACACTGGGAAGCTTCGAGAGTTATAGGAAACTTGCTTTGATGCATCGGATTCCAGCTACTGGACCTCCTGGGCACCATTCATGATTCAACTGCAGTCCTTGCACATAAGTAGCCTTGGAGATTAAACTTCCCAATGGCGACGTAATTTCTGGGTTATATTCACACTGGGAAGCTTCGAGAGTTATAGGAAACTTGCTTTGATGCATCGGATTCCAGCTACTGGACCTCCAGGGCACCATTCATGATTCAACTGCAGTCCTTGCACATAAGTAGCCTTGGAGATTAAAGTTCCCAATGGCGACGTAATTTCTGGGTTATATTCACACTGGGAAGCTACGAGAGTTATAGGAAACTTGCTTTGATGCATCGGATTCCAGCTACTGGACCTCCAGGGCACCATTCATGATTCAACTGCAGTCCTTGCACATAAGTAGCCTTGGAGATTAAAGTTCCCAATGGCGACGTAATTTCTGGGTTATATTCACACTGGGAAGCTTCGAGAGTTATAGGAAACTTGCTTTGATGCATCGGATTCCAGCTACTGGACCTCCAGGGCACCATTCATGATTCAACTGCAGTCCTTGCACATAAGTAGCCTTGGAGATTAAACTTCCCAATGGCGACGTAATTTCTGGGTTATATTCACACTGGGAAGCTTCGAGAGTTATAGGAAACTTGCTTTGATGCATCGGATTCCAGCTACTGGACCTCCAGGGCACCATTCATGATTCAACTGCAGTCCTCGCACATAAGTAGCCTTGGAGATTAAAGTTCCCAATGGCGACGTAATTTCTGGGTTATATTCACACTGGGAAGCTTCGAGAGTTATAGGAAACCTGCTTTGATGCATCGGATTCCAGCTACAGGACCTCCAGGGCACCATTCATGATTCAACTGCAGTCCTTGCACATAAGTAGCCTTGGAGATTAAAGTTCCCAATGGCGACGTAATTTCTGGGTTATATTCACACTGGGAAGCTTCGAGAGTTATAGGAAACTTGCTTTGATGCATCGGATTCCAGCTACTGGACCTCCAGGGCACCATTCATGATTCAACTGCAGTCTTTGCACATAAGTAGCCTTGGAGATTAAAGTTCCCAATGACGACGTAATTTCTGGGTTATATTCACACTGGGAAGCTTCGAGAGTTATAGGAAACTTGCTTTGATGCATCGGATTCCAGCTACTGGACCTCCAGGGCACCATTCATGATTCAACTGCAGTCCTTGCACATAAGTAGCCTTGGAGATTAAACTTCCCAATGGCGACGTAATTTCTGGGTTATATTCACACTGGGAAGCTTCGAGAGTTATAGGAAACTTGCTTTGATGCATCGGATTCCAGCTACTGGACCTCCGGGGCACCATTCATGATTCAACTGCAGTTCTTGCACATAAGTAGCCTTGGAGATTAAAGTTCCCAATGGTGACGTAATTTCTGGGTGATATTCACACTGGGAAGCTTCGAGAGTTATAGGAAACTTGCTTTGATGCATCGGATTCCAGCTACTGGACTACAGGGCACCATTCATGATTCAACTGCAGTCCTTGCACATAAGTAGCCTTGGAGATTAAAGTTCCCAATGGCGACGTAATTTCTGGGTTATATTCACACTGGGAAGCTTCGAGAGTTATAGGAAACTTGCTTTGATGCATCGGATTCCAGCTACTGGACCTCCAGGGCACCATTCATGATTCAACTGCAGTCCTTGCACATAAGTAGCCTTGGAGATTAAAGTTCCCAATGGCGACGTAATTTCTGGGTTATATTCACACTGGGAAGCTTCGAGAGTTATAGGAAACTTGCTTTGATGCATCGGATTCCAGCTACTGGACCTCCAGGGCACCATTCATGATTCAACTGCAGTCCTTGCACATAAGTAGCCTTGGAGATTAAACTTCCCAATGGCGACGTAATTTCTGGGTTATATTCACACTGGGAAGCTTCGAGAGTTATAGGAAACTTGCTTTGATGCATCGGATTCCAGCTACTGGACCTCCAGGGCACCATTCATGATTCAACTGCAGTCCTTGCACATAAGTAGCCTTGGAGATTAAAGTTCCCAATGGCGACGTAATTTCTGGGTTATATTCACACTGGGAAGCTTCGAGAGTTATAGGAAACTTGCTTTGATGCATCGGATTCCAGCTACTGGACCTCCAGGGCACCATTCATGATTCAACTGCAGTCCTTGCACATAAGTAGCCTTGGAGATTAAAGTTCCCAATGGCGACGTAATTTCTGGGTTATATTCACACTGGGAAGCTTCGAGACTTATAGGAAACTTGCTTTGATGCATCGGATTCCAGCTACTGGACCTCCAGGGCACCATTCATGATTCAACTGCAGTCCTCGCACATAAGTAGCCTTGGAGATTAAAGTTCCCAATGGCGACGTAATTTCTGGGTTATATTCACACTGGGAAGCTTCGAGAGTTATAGGAAACCTGCTTTGATGCATCGGATTCCAGCTACAGGACCTCCAGGGCACCATTTATGATTCAACTGCAGTCCTTGCACATAAGTAGCCTTGGAGATTAAAGTTCCCAATGGCGACGTAACTTCTGGGTTATATTCACACTGGGAAGCTTCGAGAGTTATAGGAAACTTGCTTTGATGCATCGGATTCCAGCTACTGGACCTCCAGGGCACCATTCATGATTCAACTGCAGTCCTTGCACATAAGTAGCCTTGGAGATTAAAGTTCCCAATGGCGACGTAATTTCTGGGTTATATTCACACTGGGAAGCTTCGAGAGTTATAGGAAACTTGCTTTGATGCATCGGATTCCAGCTACTGGACCTCCAGGGCACCATTCATGATTCAACTGCAGTCCTTGCACATAAGTAGCCTTGGAGATTAAACTTCCCAATGGCGACGTAATTTCTGGGTTATATTCACACTGGGAAGCTTCGAGAGTTATAGGAAACTTGCTTTGATGCATCGGATTCCAGCTACTGGACCTCCAGGGCACCATTCATGATTCAACTGCAGTCCTTGCACATAAGTAGCCTTGGAGATTAAAGTTCCCAATGGCGACGTAATTTCTGGGTTATATTCACACTGGGAAGCTTCGAGAGTTATAGGAAACTTGCTTTGATGCATCGGATTCCAGCTACTGGACCTCCAGGGCACCATTCATGATTCAACTGCAGTCCTTGCACATAAGTAGCCTTGGAGATTAAACTTCCCAATGGCGACGTAATTTCTGGGTTATATTCACACTGGGAAGCTATGAGAGTTATAGGAAACTTGCCTTAATGCATCGGATTCCAGCTACTGGACCTCCAGGGCACCATTCATGATTCAACTGCAGTCCTTGCACATAAGTAGCCTTGGAGATTAAAGTTCCCAATGGCGACGTAATTTCTGGGTTATATTCACACTGGGAAGCTTCGAGAGTTATAGGAAACTTGCTTTGATGCATCGGATTCCAGCTACTGGACCTCCAGGGCACCATTCATGATTCAACTGCAGTCCTTGCACATAAGTAGCCTTGGAGATTAAAGTTCCCAATGGCGACGTAATTTCTGGGTTATATTCACACTGGGAAGCTTCGAGAGTTATAGGAAACTTGCTTTGATGCATCGGATTCCAGCTACTGGACCTCCAGGGCACCATTCATGATTCAACTGCAGTCCTCGCACATAAGTAGCCTTGGAGATTAAAGTTCCCAATGGCGACGTAATTTCTGGGTTATATTCACACTGGGAAGCTTCGAGAGTTATAGGAAACCTGCTTTGATGCATCGGATTCCAGCTACAGGACCTCCAGGGCACCATTCATGATTCAACTGCAGTCCTTGCACATAAGTAGCCTTGGAGATTAAAGTTCCCAATGGCGACGTAATTTCTGGGTTATATTCACACTGGGAAGCTTCGAGAGTTATAGGAAACTTGCTTTGATGCATCGGATTCCAGCTACTGGACCTCCAGGGCACCATTCATGATTCAACTGCAGTCTTTGCACATAAGTAGCCTTGGAGATTAAAGTTCCCAATGACGACGTAATTTCTGGGTTATATTCACACTGGGAAGCTTCGAGAGTTATAGGAAACTTGCTTTGATGCATCGGATTCCAGCTACTGGACCTCCAGGGCACCATTCATGATTCAACTGCAGTCCTTGCACATAAGTAGCCTTGGAGATTAAACTTCCCAATGGCGACGTAATTTCTGGGTTATATTCACACTGGGAAGCTTCGAGAGTTATAGGAAACTTGCTTTGATGCATCGGATTCCAGCTACTGGACCTCCGGGGCACCATTCATGATTCAACTGCAGTTCTTGCACATAAGTAGCCTTGGAGATTAAAGTTCCCAATGGTGACGTAATTTCTGGGTGATATTCACACTGGGAAGCTTCGAGAGTTATAGGAAACTTGCTTTGATGCATCGGATTCCAGCTACTGGACTACAGGGCACCATTCATGATTCAACTGCAGTCCTTGCACATAAGTAGCCTTGGAGATTAAAGTTCCCAATGGCGACGTAATTTCTGGGTTATATTCACACTGGGAAGCTTCGAGAGTTATAGGAAACTTGCTTTGATGCATCGGATTCCAGCTACTGGACCTCCAGGGCACCATTCATCATTCAACTGCAGTCCTTGCACATAAGTAGCCTTCGAGATTAAAGTTCCCAATGGCGACGTAATTTCTGGGTTATATTCACACTGGGAAGCTTCGAGAGTTATAGGAAACTTGCTTTGATGCATCGGATTCCAGCTACTGGACCTCCAGGGCACCATTCATGATTCAACTGCAGTCCTTGCACATAAGTAGCCTTGGAGATTAAAGTTCCCAATGGCGACGTAATTTCTGGGTTATATTCACACTGGGAAGCTACGAGAGTTATAGGAAACTTGCTTTGATGCATCGGATTCCAGCTACTGGACCTCCAGGGCACCATTCATGATTCAACTGCAGTCCTTGCACATAAGTAGCCTTGGAGATTAAAGTTCCCAATGGCGACGTAATTTCTGGGTTATATTCACACTGGGAAGCTTCGAGAGTTATAGGAAACTTGCTTTGATGCATCGGATTCCAGCTACTGGACCTCCAGGGCACCATTCATGATTCAACTGCAGTCCTTGCACATAAGTAGCCTTGGAGATTAAAGTTCCCAATGGCGACGTAATTTCTGGGTTATATTCACACTGGGAAGCTTCGAGAGTTATAGGAAACTTGCTTTGATGCATCGGATTCCAGCTACTGGACCTCCAGGGCACCATTCATGATTCAACTGCAGTCCTCGCACATAAGTAGCCTTGGAGATTAAAGTTCCCAATGGCGACGTAATTTCTGGGTTATATTCACACTGGGAAGCTTCGAGAGTTATAGGAAACCTGCTTTGATGCATCGGATTCCAGCTACAGGACCTCCAGGGCACCATTCATGATTCAACTGCAGTCCTTGCACATAAGTAGCCTTGGAGATTAAAGTTCCCAATGGCGACGTAATTTCTGGGTTATATTCACACTGGGAAGCTTCGAGAGTTATAGGAAACCTGCTTTGATGCATCGGATTCCAGCTACAGGACCTCCAGGGCACCATTCATGATTCAACTGCAGTCCTTGCACATAAGTAGCCTTGGAGATTAAAGTTCCCAATGGCGACGTAATTTCTGGGTTATATTCACACTGGGAAGCTTCGAGAGTTATAGGAAACTTGCTTTGATGCATCGGATTCCAGCTACTGGACCTCCAGGGCACCATTCATGATTCAACTGCAGTCTTTGCACATAAGTAGCCTTGGAGATTAAAGTTCCCAATGACGACGTAATTTCTGGGTTATATTCACACTGGGAAGCTTCGAGAGTTATAGGAAACTTGCTTTGATGCATCGGATTCCAGCTACTGGACCTCCAGGGCACCATTCATGATTCAACTGCAGTCCTTGCACATAAGTAGCCTTGGAGATTAAACTTAGCAATGGCGACGTAATTTCTGGGTTATATTCACACTGGGAAGCTTCGAGAGTTATAGGAAACTTGCTTTGATGCATCGGATTCCAGCTACTGGACCTCCGGGGCACCATTCATGATTCAACTGCAGTTCTTGCACATAAGTAGCCTTGGAGATTAAAGTTCCCAATGGTGACGTAATTTCTGGGTGATATTCACACTGGGAAGCTTCGAGAGTTATAGGAAACTTGCTTTGATGCATCGGATTCCAGCTACTGGACCTCCAGGGCACCATTCATGATTCAACTGCAGTCTTTGCACATAAGTAGCCTTGGAGATTAAAGTTCCCAATGACGACGTAATTTCTGGGTTATATTCACACTGGGAAGCTTCGAGAGTTATAGGAAACTTGCTTTGATGCATCGGATTCCAGCTACTGGACCTCCAGGGCACCATTCATGATTCAACTGCAGTCCTCGCACATAAGTAGCCTTGGAGATTAAAGTTCCCAATGGCGACGTAATTTCTGGGTTATATTCACACTGGGAAGCTTCGAGAGTTATAGGAAACCTGCTTTGATGCATCGGATTCCAGCTACAGGACCTCCAGGGCACCATTTATGATTCAACTGCAGTCCTTGCACATAAGTAGCCTTGGAGATTAAAGTTCCCAATGGCGACGTAACTTCTGGGTTATATTCACACTGGGAAGCTTCGAGAGTTATAGGAAACTTGCTTTGATGCATCGGATTCCAGCTACTGGACCTCCAGGGCACCATTCATGATTCAACTGCAGTCCTTGCACATAAGTAGCCTTGGAGATTAAAGTTCCCAATGGCGACGTAATTTCTGGGTTATATTCACACTGGGAAGCTTCGAGAGTTATAGGAAACTTGCTTTGATGCATCGGATTCCAGCTACTGGACCTCCAGGGCACCATTCATGATTCAACTGCAGTCCTTGCACATAAGTAGCCTTGGAGATTAAACTTCCCAATGGCGACGTAATTTCTGGGTTATATTCACACTGGGAAGCTTCGAGAGTTATAGGAAACTTGCTTTGATGCATCGGATTCCAGCTACTGGACCTCCAGGGCACCATTCATGATTCAACTGCAGTCCTTGCACATAAGTAGCCTTGGAGATTAAAGTTCCCAATGGCGACGTTATTTCTGGGTTATATTCACACTGGGAAGCTTCGAGAGTTATAGGAAACTTGCTTTGATGCATCGGATTCCAGCTACTGGACCTCCAGGGCACCATTCATGATTCAACTGCAGTCCTCGCACATAAGTAGCCTTGGAGATTAAAGTTCCCAATGGCGACGTAATTTCTGGGTTATATTCACACTGGGAAGCTTCGAGAGTTATAGGAAACCTGCTTTGATGCATCGGATTCCAGCTACAGGACCTCCAGGGCACCATTCATGATTCAACTGCAGTCCTTGCACATAAGTAGCCTTGGAGATTAAAGTTCCCAATGGCGACGTAATTTCTGGGTTATATTCACACTGGGAAGCTTCGAGAGTTATAGGAAACTTGCTTTGATGCATCGGATTCCAGCTACTGGACCTCCAGGGCACCATTCATGATTCAACTGCAGTCTTTGCACATAAGTAGCCTTGGAGATTAAAGTTCCCAATGACGACGTAATTTCTGGGTTATATTCACACTGGGAAGCTTCGAGAGTTATAGGAAACTTGCTTTGATGCATCGGATTCCAGCTACTGGACCTCCAGGGCACCATTCATGATTCAACTGCAGTCCTTGCACATAAGTAGCCTTGGAGATTAAAGTTCCCAATGGCGACGTAATTTCTGGGTTATATTCACACTGGGAAGCTTCGAGAGTTATAGGAAACTTGCTTTGATGCATCGGATTCCAGCTACTGGACCTCCAGGGCACCATTCATGATTCAACTGCAGTCCTTGCACATAAGTAGCCTTCGAGATTAAAGTTCCCAATGGCGACGTAATTTCTGGGTTATATTCACACTGGGAAGCTTCGAGAGTTATAGGAAACTTGCTTTGATGCATCGGATTCCAGCTACTGGACCTCCAGGGCACCATTCATGATTCAACTGCAGTCCTTGCACATAAGTAGCCTTGGAGATTAAAGTTCCCAATGGCGACGTAATTTCTGGGTTATATTCACACTGGGAAGCTACGAGAGTTATAGGAAACTTGCTTTGATGCATCGGATTCCAGCTACTGGACCTCCAGGGCACCATTCATGATTCAACTGCAGTCCTTGCACATAAGTAGCCTTGGAGATTAAAGTTCCCAATGGCGACGTAATTTCTGGGTTATATTCACACTGGGAAGCTTCGAGAGTTATAGGAAACTTGCTTTGATGCATCGGATTCCAGCTACTGGACCTCCAGGGCACCATTCATGATTCAACTGCAGTCCTTGCACATAAGTAGCCTTGGAGATTAAAGTTCCCAATGGCGACGTAATTTCTGGGTTATATTCACACTGGGAAGCTTCGAGAGTTATAGGAAACTTGCTTTGATGCATCGGATTCCAGCTACTGGACCTCCAGGGCACCATTCATGATTCAACTGCAGTCCTCGCACATAAGTAGCCTTGGAGATTAAAGTTCCCAATGGCGACGTAATTTCTGGGTTATATTCACACTGGGAAGCTTCGAGAGTTATAGGAAACCTGCTTTGATGCATCGGATTCCAGCTACAGGACCTCCAGGGCACCATTCATGATTCAACTGCAGTCCTTGCACATAAGTAGCCTTGGAGATTAAAGTTCCCAATGGCGACGTAATTTCTGGGTTATATTCACACTGGGAAGCTTCGAGAGTTATAGGAAACCTGCTTTGATGCATCGGATTCCAGCTACAGGACCTCCAGGGCACCATTCATGATTCAACTGCAGTCCTTGCACATAAGTAGCCTTGGAGATTAAAGTTCCCAATGGCGACGTAATTTCTGGGTTATATTCACACTGGGAAGCTTCGAGAGTTATAGGAAACTTGCTTTGATGCATCGGATTCCAGCTACTGGACCTCCAGGGCACCATTCATGATTCAACTGCAGTCTTTGCACATAAGTAGCCTTGGAGATTAAAGTTCCCAATGACGACGTAATTTCTGGGTTATATTCACACTGGGAAGCTTCGAGAGTTATAGGAAACTTGCTTTGATGCATCGGATTCCAGCTACTGGACCTCCAGGGCACCATTCATGATTCAACTGCAGTCCTTGCACATAAGTAGCCTTGGAGATTAAACTTAGCAATGGCGACGTAATTTCTGGGTTATATTCACACTGGGAAGCTTCGAGAGTTATAGGAAACTTGCTTTGATGCATCGGATTCCAGCTACTGGACCTCCGGGGCACCATTCATGATTCAACTGCAGTTCTTGCACATAAGTAGCCTTGGAGATTAAAGTTCCCAATGGTGACGTAATTTCTGGGTGATATTCACACTGGGAAGCTTCGAGAGTTATAGGAAACTTGCTTTGATGCATCGGATTCCAGCTACTGGACTACAGGGCACCATTCATGATTCAACTGCAGTCCTTGCACATAAGTAGCCTTGGAGATTAAAGTTCCCAATGGCGACGTAATTTCTGGGTTATATTCACACTGGGAAGCTTCGAGAGTTATAGGAAACTTGCTTTGATGCATCGGATTCCAGCTACTGGACCTCCAGGGCACCATTCATGATTCAACTGCAGTCCTTGCACATAAGTAGCCTTGGAGATTAAAGTTCCCAATGGCGACGTAATTTCTGGGTTATATTCACACTGGGAAGCTTCGAGAGTTATAGGAAACTTGCTTTGATGCATCGGATTCCAGCTACTGGACCTCCAGGGCACCATTCATGATTCAACTGCAGTCCTTGCACATAAGTAGCCTTGGAGATTAAAGTTCCCAATGGCGACGTAATTTCTGGGTTATATTCACACTGGGAAGCTACGAGAGTTATAGGAAACTTGCTTTGATGCATCGGATTCCAGCTACTGGACCTCCAGGGCACCATTCATGATTCAACTGCAGTCCTTGCACATAAGTAGCCTTGGAGATTAAAGTTCCCAATGGCGACGTAATTTCTGGGTTATATTCACACTGGGAAGCTTCGAGAGTTATAGGAAACTTGCTTTGATGCATCGGATTCCAGCTACTGGACCTCCAGGGCACCATTCATGATTCAACTGCAGTCCTTGCACATAAGTAGCCTTGGAGATTAAAGTTCCCAATGGCGACGTAATTTCTGGGTTATATTCACACTGGGAAGCTTCGAGAGTTATAGGAAACTTGCTTTGATGCATCGGATTCCAGCTACTGGACCTCCAGGGCACCATTCATGATTCAACTGCAGTCCTCGCACATAAGTAGCCTTGGAGATTAAAGTTCCCAATGGCGACGTAATTTCTGGGTTATATTCACACTGGGAAGCTTCGAGAGTTATAGGAAACCTGCTTTGATGCATCGGATTCCAGCTACAGGACCTCCAGGGCACCATTCATGATTCAACTGCAGTCCTTGCACATAAGTAGCCTTGGAGATTAAAGTTCCCAATGGCGACGTAATTTCTGGGTTATATTCACACTGGGAAGCTTCGAGAGTTATAGGAAACTTGCTTTGTTGCATCGGATTCCAGCTACTGGACCTCCAGGGCACCATTCATGATTCAACTGCAGTCCTTGCACATAAGTAGCCTTGGAGATTAAACTCCCCAATGGCGACGTAATTTCTGGGTTATATTCACACTGGGAAGCTTCGAGAGTTATAGGAAACTTGCTTTGATGCATCGGATTCCAGCTACTGGACCTCCAGGGCACCATTCATGATTCAACTGCAGTCCTTGCACATAAGTAGCCTTGGAGATTAAACTTCCCAATGGCGACGTAATTTCTGGGTTATATTCACACTGGGAAGCTTCGAGAGTTATAGGAAACTTGCTTTGATGCATCGGATTCCAGCTACTGGACCTCCAGGGCACCATTCATGATTCAACTGCAGTCCTTGCACATAAGTAGCCTTGGAGATTAAAGTTCCCAATGGCGACGTAATTTCTGGGTTATATTCACACTGGGAAGCTACGAGAGTTATAGGAAACTTGCTTTGATGCATCGGATTCCAGCTACTGGACCTCCAGGGCACCATTCATGATTCAACTGCAGTCCTTGCACATAAGTAGCCTTGGAGATTAAAGTTCCCAATGGCGACGTAATTTCTGGGTTATATTCACACTGGGAAGCTTCGAGAGTTATAGGAAACTTGCTTTGATGCATCGGATTCCAGCTACTGGACCTCCAGGGCACCATTCATGATTCAACTGCAGTCCTTGCACATAAGTAGCCTTGGAGATTAAAGTTCCCAATGGCGACGTAATTTCTGGGTTATATTCACACTGGGAAGCTTCGAGAGTTATAGGAAACTTGCTTTGATGCATCGGATTCCAGCTACTGGACCTCCAGGGCACCATTCATGATTCAACTGCAGTCTTTGCACATAAGTAGCCTTGGAGATTAAAGTTCCCAATGACGACGTAATTTCTGGGTTATATTCACACTGGGAAGCTTCGAGAGTTATAGGAAACTTGCTTTGATGCATCGGATTCCAGCTACTGGACCTCCAGGGCACCATTCATGATTCAACTGCAGTCCTTGCACATAAGTAGCCTTGGAGATTAAACTTCCCAATGGCGACGTAATTTCTGGGTTATATTCACACTGGGAAGCTTCGAGAGTTATAGGAAACTTGCTTTGATGCATCAGATTCCAGCTACTGGACCTCCGGGGCACCATTCATGATTCAACTGCAGTTCTTGCACATAAGTAGCCTTGGAGATTAAAGTTCCCAATGGTGACGTAATTTCTGGGTGATATTCACACTGGGAAGCTTCGAGAGTTATAGGAAACTTGCTTTGATGCATCGGATTCCAGCTACTGGACTACAGGGCACCATTCATGATTCAACTGCAGTCCTTGCACATAAGTAGCCTTGGAGATTAAAGTTCCCAATGGCGACGTAATTTCTGGGTTATATTCACACTGGGAAGCTTCGAGAGTTATAGGAAACTTGCTTTGATGCATCGGATTCCAGCTACTGGACCTCCAGGGCACCATTCATGATTCAACTGCAGTCCTTGCACATAAGTAGCCTTGGAGATTAAACTTCCCAATGGCGACGTAATTTCTGGGTTATATTCACACTGGGAAGCTTCGAGAGTTATAGGAAACTTGCTTTGATGCATCAGATTCCAGCTACTGGACCTCCGGGGCACCATTCATGATTCAACTGCAGTTCTTGCACATAAGTAGCCTTGGAGATTAAAGTTCCCAATGGTGACGTAATTTCTGGGTGATATTCACACTGGGAAGCTTCGAGAGTTATACGAAACTTGCTTTGATGCATCGGATTCCAGCTACTGGACTACAGGGCACCATTCATGATTCAACTGCAGTCCTTGCACATAAGTAGCCTTGGAGATTAAAGTTCCCAATGGCGACGTAATTTCTGGGTTATATTCACACTGGGAAGCTTCGAGAGTTATAGGAAACTTGCTTTGATGCATCGGATTCCAGCTACTGGACCTCCAGGGCACCATTCATGATTCAACTGCAGTCCTTGCACATAAGTAGCCTTGGAGATTAAAGTTCCCAATGGCGACGTAATTTCTGGGTTATATTCACACTGGGAAGCTTCGAGAGTTATAGGAAACTTGCTTTGATGCATCGGATTCCAGCTACTGGACCTCCAGGGCACCATTCATGATTCAACTGCAGTCCTCGCACATAAGTAGCCTTGGAGATTAAAGTTCCCAATGGCGACGTAATTTCTGGGTTATATTCACACTGGGAAGCTTCGAGAGTTATAGGAAACCTGCTTTGATGCATCGGATTCCAGCTACAGGACCTCCAGGGCACCATTCATGATTCAGCTGCAGTCCTTGCACATAAGTAGCCTTGGAGATTAAAGTTCCCAATGGCGACGTAATTTCTGGGTTATATTCACACTGGGAAGCTTCGAGAGTTATAGGAAACTTGCTTTGATGCATCGGATTCCAGCTACTGGACCTCCAGGGCACCATTCATGATTCAACTGCAGTCCTTGCACATAAGTAGCCTTGGAGATTAAAGTTCCCAATGGCGACGTAATTTCTGGGTTATATTCACACTGGGAAGCTTCGAGAGTTATAGGAAACTTGCTTTGATGCATCGGATTCCAGCTACTGGACCTCCAGGGCACCATTCATGATTCAACTGCAGTCCTTGCACATAAGTAGCCTTGGAGATTAAAGTTCCCAATGGCGACGTAATTTCTGGGTTATATTCACACTGGGAAGCTTCGAGAGTTATAGGAAACTTGCTTTGATGCATCGGATTCCAGCTACTGGACCTCCAGGGCACCATTCATGATTCAACTGCAGTCCTTGCACATAAGTAGCCTTGGAGATTAAACTTCCCAATGGCGACGTAATTTCTGGGTTATATTCACACTGGGAAGCTTCGAGAGTTATAGGAAACTTGCTTTGATGCATCGGATTCCAGCTACTGGACCTCCAGGGCACCATTCATGATTCAACTGCAGTCCTTGCACATAAGTAGCCTTGGAGATTAAAGTTCCCAATGGCGACGTAATTTCTGGGTTATATTCACACTGGGAAGCTACGAGAGTTATAGGAAACTTGCTTTGATGCATCGGATTCCAGCTACTGGACCTCCAGGGCACCATTCATGATTCAACTGCAGTCCTTGCACATAAGTAGCCTTGGAGATTAAAGTTCCCAATGGCGACGTAATTTCTGGGTTATATTCACACTGGGAAGCTTCGAGAGTTATAGGAAACTTGCTTTGATGCATCGGATTCCAGCTACTGGACCTCCAGGGCACCATTCATGATTCAACTGCAGTCCTTGCACATAAGTAGCCTTGGAGATTAAATTTCCCAATGGCGACGTAATTTCTGGGTTATATTCACACTGGGAAGCTTCGAGAGTTATAGGAAACTTGCTTTGATGCATCGGATTCCAGCTACTGGACCTCCAGGGCACCATTCATGATTCAACTGCAGTCCTCGCACATAAGTAGCCTTGGAGATTAAAGTTCCCAATGGCGACGTAATTTCTGGGTTATATTCACACTGGGAAGCTTCGAGAGTTATAGGAAACCTGCTTTGATGCATCGGATTCCAGCTACAGGACCTCCAGGGCACCATTCATGATTCAACTGCAGTCCTTGCACATAAGTAGCCTTGGAGATTAAAGTTCCCAATGGCGACGTAATTTCTGGGTTATATTCACACTGGGAAGCTTCGAGAGTTATAGGAAACTTGCTTTGATGCATCGGATTCCAGCTACTGGACCTCCAGGGCACCATTCATGATTCAACTGCAGTCTTTGCACATAAGTAGCCTTGGAGATTAAAGTTCCCAATGACGACGTAATTTCTGGGTTATATTCACACTGGGAAGCTTCGAGAGTTATAGGAAACTTGCTTTGATGCATCGGATTCCAGCTACTGGACCTCCAGGGCACCATTCATGATTCAACTGCAGTCCTTGCACATAAGTAGCCTTGGAGATTAAAGTTCCCAATGGCGAAGTAATTTCTGGGTTATATTCACACTGGGAAGCTTCGAGAGTTATAGGAAACTTGCTTTGATGCATCGGATTCCAGCTACTGGACCTCCAGGGCACCATTCATGATTCAACTGCAGTCCTTGCACATAAGTAGCCTTGGAGATTAAAGTTCCCAATGGCGACGTAATTTCTGGGTTATATTCACACTGGGAAGCTTCGAGAGTTATAGGAAACTTGCTTTGATGCATCGGATTCCAGCTACTGGACCTCCAGGGCACCATTCATGATTCAACTGCAGTCCTTGCACATAAGTAGCCTTGGAGATTAAAGTTCCCAATGGCGACGTAATTTCTGGGTTATATTCACACTGGGAAGCATCGAGAGTTATAGGAAACTTGCTTTGATGCATCGGATTCCAGCTACTGGACCTCCAGGGCACCATTCATGATTCAACTGCAGTCCTTGCACATAAGTAGCCTTGGAGATTAAAGTTCCCAATGACGACGTAATTTCTGGGTTATATTCACACTGGGAAGCTTCGAGAGTTATAGGAAACTTGCTTTGACGCATCGGATTCCAGCTACTGGACCTCCAGGGCACCATTCATGATTCAACTGCAGTCCTTGCACATAAGTAGCCTTGGAGACTAAACTTCCCAATGGCGACGTAATTTCTTGGTTATATTCACACTGGGAAGCTTCGAGAGTTATAGGAAACTTGCTTTGATGCATCGGATTCCAGCTACTGGACCTCCAGGGCACCATTCATGATTCAACTGCAGTCCTTGCACATAAGTAGCCTTGGAGATTAAAGTTCCCAATGGCGACGTAATTTCTGGGTTATATTCACACTGGGAAGCTTCGAGAGTTATAGGAAACTTGCTTTGATGCATCGGATTCCAGCTACTGGACCTCCAGGGCACCATTCATGATTCAACTGCAGTCCTTGCACATAAGTAGCCTTGGAGATTAAAGTTCCCAATGGCGACGTAATTTCTGGGTTATATTCACACTGGGAAGCTTCGAGAGTTATAGGAAACTTGCTTTGATGCATCGGATTCCAGCTACTGGACCTCCAGGGCACCATTCATGATTCAACTGCAGTCCTCGCACATAAGTAGCCTTGGAGATTAAAGTTCCCAATGGCGACGTAATTTCTGGGTTATATTCACACTGGGAAGCTTCGAGAGTTATAGGAAACCTGCTTTGATGCATCGGATTCCAGCTACAGGACCTCCAGGGCACCATTCATGATTCAACTGCAGTCCTTGCACATAAGTAGCCTTGGAGATTAAAGTTCCCAATGGCGACGTAATTTCTGGGTTATATTCACACTGGGAAGCTTCGAGAGTTATAGGAAACTTGCTTTGATGCATCGGATTCCAGCTACTGGACCTCCAGGGCACCATTCATGATTCAACTGCAGTCCTTGCACATAAGTAGCCTTGGAGATTAAAGTTCCCAATGGCGACGTAATTTCTGGGTTATATTCACACTGGGAAGCTTCGAGAGTTATAGGAAACTTGCTTTGATGCATCGGATTCCAGCTACTGGACCTCCAGGGCACCATTCATGATTCAACTGCAGTCCTTGCACATAAGTAGCCTTGGAGATTAAACTTCCCAATGGCGACGTAATTTCTGGGTTATATTCACACTGGGAAGCTTCGAGAGTTATAGGAAACTTGCTTTGATGCATCGGATTCCAGCTACTGGACCTCCAGGGCACCATTCATGATTCAACTGCAGTCCTTGCACATAAGTAGCCTTGGAGATTAAACTTCCCAATGGCGACGTAATTTCTGGGTTATATTCACACTGGGAAGCTTCGAGAGTTATAGGAAACTTGCTTTGATGCATCGGATTCCAGCTACTGGACCTCCAGGGCACCATTCATGATTCAACTGCAGTCCTTGCACATAAGTAGCCTTGGAGATTAAAGTTCCCAATGGCGACGTAATTTCTGGGTTATATTCACACTGGGAAGCTACGAGAGTTATAGGAAACTTGCTTTGATGCATCGGATTCCAGCTACTGGACCTCCAGGGCACCATTCATGATTCAACTGCAGTCCTTGCACATAAGTAGCCTTGGAGATTAAAGTTCCCAATGGCGACGTAATTTCTGGGTTATATTCACACTGGGAAGCTTCGAGAGTTATAGGAAACTTGCTTTGATGCATCGGATTCCAGCTACTGGACCTCCAGGGCACCATTCATGATTCAACTGCAGTCCTTGCACATAAGTAGCCTTGGAGATTAAAGTTCCCAATGGCGACGTAATTTCTGGGTTATATTCACAATGGGAAGCTTCGAGAGTTATAGGAAACTTGCTTTGATGCATCGGATTCCAGCTACTGGACCTCCAGGGCACCATTCATGATTCAACTGCAGTCCTCGCACATAAGTAGCCTTGGAGATTAAAGTTCCCAATGGCGACGTAATTTCTGGGTTATATTCACACTGGGAAGCTTCGAGAGTTATAGGAAACCTGCTTTGATGCATCGGATTCCAGCTACAGGACCTCCAGGGCACCATTCATGATTCAACTGCAGTCCTTGCACATAAGTAGCCTTGGAGATTAAAGTTCCCAATGGCGACGTAATTTCTGGGTTATATTCACACTGGGAAGCTTCGAGAGTTATAGGAAACTTGCTTTGATGCATCGGATTCCAGCTACTGGACCTCCAGGGCACCATTCATGATTCAACTGCAGTCTTTGCACATAAGTAGCCTTGGAGATTAAAGTTCCCAATGACGACGTAATTTCTGGGTTATATTCACACTGGGAAGCTTCGAGAGTTATAGGAAACTTGCTTTGATGCATCGGATTCCAGCTACTGGACCTCCAGGGCACCATTCATGATTCAACTGCAGTCCTTGCACATAAGAAGCCTTGGAGATTAAACTTCCCAATGGCGACGTAATTTCTGGGTTATATTCACACTGGGAAGCTTCGAGAGTTATAGGAAACTTGCTTTGATGCATCGGATTCCAGCTACTGGACCTCCGGGGCACCATTCATGATTCAACTGCAGTTCTTGCACATAAGTAGCCTTGGAGATTAAAGTTCCCAATGGTGACGTAATTTCTGGGTGATATTCACACTGGGAAGCTTCGAGAGTTATAGGAAACTTGCTTTGATGCATCGGATTCCAGCTACTGGACTACAGGGCACCATTCATGATTCAACTGCAGTCCTTGCACATAAGTAGCCTTGGAGATTAAAGTTCCCAATGGCGACGTAATTTCTGGGTTATATTCACACTGGGAAGCTTCGAGAGTTATAGGAAACTTGCTTTGATGCATCGGATTCCAGCTACTGGACCTCCAGGGCACCATTCATGATTCAACTGCAGTCCTTGCACATAAGTAGCCTTGGAGATTAAAGTTCCCAATGGCGACGTAATTTCTGGGTTATATTCACACTGGGAAGCTTCGAGAGTTATAGGAAACTTGCTTTGATGCATCGGATTCCAGCTACTGGACCTCCAGGGCACCATTCATGATTCAACTGCAGTCCTTGCACATAAGTAGCCTTGGAGATTAAACTTCCCAATGGCGACGTAATTTCTGGGTTATATTCACACTGGGAAGCTTCGAGAGTTATAGGAAACTTGCTTTGATGCATCGGATTCCAGCTACTGGACCTCCAGGGCACCATTCATGATTCAACTGCAGTCCTTGCACATAAGTAGCCTTGGAGATTAAAGTTCCCAATGGCGACGTAATTTCTGGGTTATATTCACACTGGGAAGCTTCGAGAGTTATAGGAAACTTGCTTTGATGCATCGGATTCCAGCTACTGGACCTCCAGGGCACCATTCATGATTCAACTGCAGTCCTTGCACATAAGTAGCCTTGGAGATTAAAGTTCCCAATGGCGACGTAATTTCTGGGTTATATTCACACTGGGAAGCTTCGAGACTTATAGGAAACTTGCTTTGATGCATCGGATTCCAGCTACTGGACCTCCAGGGCACCATTCATGATTCAACTGCAGTCCTCGCACATAAGTAGCCTTGGAGATTAAAGTTCCCAATGGCGACGTAATTTCTGGGTTATATTCACACTGGGAAGCTTCGAGAGTTATAGGAAACCTGCTTTGATGCATCGGATTCCAGCTACAGGACCTCCAGGGCACCATTCATGATTCAACTGCAGTCCTTGCACATAAGTAGCCTTGGAGATTAAAGTTCCCAATGGCGACGTAACTTCTGGGTTATATTCACACTGGGAAGCTTCGAGAGTTATAGGAAACTTGCTTTGATGCATCGGATTCCAGCTACTGGACCTCCAGGGCACCATTCATGATTCAACTGCAGTCCTTGCACATAAGTAGCCTTGGAGATTAAAGTTCCCAATGGCGACGTAATTTCTGGGTTATATTCACACTGGGAAGCTTCGAGAGTTATAGGAAACTTGCTTTGATGCATCGGATTCCAGCTACTGGACCTCCAGGGCACCATTCATGATTCAACTGCAGTCCTTGCACATAAGTAGCCTTGGAGATTAAACTTCCCAATGGCGACGTAATTTCTGGGTTATATTCACACTGGGAAGCTTCGAGAGTTATAGGAAACTTGCTTTGATGCATCGGATTCCAGCTACTGGACCTCCAGGGCACCATTCATGATTCAACTGCAGTCCTTGCACATAAGTAGCCTTGGAGATTAAAGTTCCCAATGGCGACGTAATTTCTGGGTTATATTCACACTGGGAAGCTTCGAGAGTTATAGGAAACTTGCTTTGATGCATCGGATTCCAGCTACTGGACCTCCAGGGCACCATTCATGATTCAACTGCAGTCCTTGCACATAAGTAGCCTTGGAGATTAAAGTTCCCAATGGCGACGTAATTTCTGGGTTATATTCACACTGGGAAGCTACGAGAGTTATAGGAAACTTGCTTTGATGCATCGGATTCCAGCTACTGGACCTCCAGGGCACCATTCATGATTCAACTGCAGTCCTTGCACATAAGTAGCCTTGGAGATTAAAGTTCCCAATGGCGACGTAATTTCTGGGTTATATTCACACTGGGAAGCTTCGAGAGTTATAGGAAACTTGCTTTGATGCATCGGATTCCAGCTACTGGACCTCCAGGGCACCATTCATGATTCAACTGCAGTCCTTGCACATAAGTAGCCTTGGAGATTAAAGTTCCCAATGGCGACGTAATTTCTGGGTTATATTCACACTGGGAAGCTTCGAGAGTTATAGGAAACTTGCTTTGATGCATCGGATTCCAGCTACTGGACCTCCAGGGCACCATTCATGATTCAACTGCAGTCCTCGCACATAAGTAGCCTTGGAGATTAAAGTTCCCAATGGCGACGTAATTTCTGGGTTATATTCACACTGGGAAGCTTCGAGAGTTATAGGAAACCTGCTTTGATGCATCGGATTCCAGCTACAGGACCTCCAGGGCACCATTCATGATTCAACTGCAGTCCTTGCACATAAGTAGCCTTGGAGATTAAAGTTCCCAATGGCGACGTAATTTCTGGGTTATATTCACACTGGGAAGCTTCGAGAGTTATAGGAAACTTGCTTTGATGCATCGGATTCCAGCTACTGGACCTCCAGGGCACCATTCATGATTCAACTGCAGTCTTTGCACATAAGTAGCCTTGGAGATTAAAGTTCCCAATGACGACGTAATTTCTGGGTTATATTCACACTGGGAAGCTTCGAGAGTTATAGGAAACTTGCTTTGATGCATCGGATTCCAGCTACTGGACCTCCAGGGCACCATTCATGATTCAACTGCAGTCCTTGCACATAAGTAGCCTTGGAGATTAAACTTCCCAATGGCGACGTAATTTCTGGGTTATATTCACACTGGGAAGCTTCGAGAGTTATAGGAAACTTGCTTTGATGCATCGGATTCCAGCTACTGGACCTCCGGGGCACCATTCATGATTCAACTGCAGTTCTTGCACATAAGTAGCCTTGGAGATTAAAGTTCCCAATGGTGACGTAATTTCTGGGTGATATTCACACTGGGAAGCTTCGAGAGTTATAGGAAACTTGCTTTGATGCATCGGATTCCAGCTACTGGACTACAGGGCACCATTCATGATTCAACTGCAGTCCTTGCACATAAGTAGCCTTGGAGATTAAAGTTCCCAATGGCGACGTAATTTCTGGGTTATATTCACACTGGGAAGCTTCGAGAGTTATAGGAAACTTGCTTTGATGCATCGGATTCCAGCTACTGGACCTCCAGGGCACCATTCATGATTCAACTGCAGTCCTTGCACATAAGTAGCCTTCGAGATTAAAGTTCCCAATGGCGACGTAATTTCTGGGTTATATTCACACTGGGAAGCTTCGAGAGTTATAGGAAACTTGCTTTGATGCATCGGATTCCAGCTACTGGACCTCCAGGGCACCATTCATGATTCAACTGCAGTCCTTGCACATAAGTAGCCTTGGAGATTAAAGTTCCCAATGGCGACGTAATTTCTGGGTTATATTCACACTGGGAAGCTACGAGAGTTATAGGAAACTTGCTTTGATGCATCGGATTCCAGCTACTGGACCTCCAGGGCACCATTCATGATTCAACTGCAGTCCTTGCACATAAGTAGCCTTGGAGATTAAAGTTCCCAATGGCGACGTAATTTCTGGGTTATATTCACACTGGGAAGCTTCGAGAGTTATAGGAAACTTGCTTTGATGCATCGGATTCCAGCTACTGGACCTCCAGGGCACCATTCATGATTCAACTGCAGTCCTTGCACATAAGTAGCCTTGGAGATTAAAGTTCCCAATGGCGACGTAATTTCTGGGTTATATTCACACTGGGAAGCTTCGAGAGTTATAGGAAACTTGCTTTGATGCATCGGATTCCAGCTACTGGACCTCCAGGGCACCATTCATGATTCAACTGCAGTCCTCGCACATAAGTAGCCTTGGAGATTAAAGTTCCCAATGGCGACGTAATTTCTGGGTTATATTCACACTGGGAAGCTTCGAGAGTTATAGGAAACCTGCTTTGATGCATCGGATTCCAGCTACAGGACCTCCAGGGCACCATTCATGATTCAACTGCAGTCCTTGCACATAAGTAGCCTTGGAGATTAAAGTTCCCAATGGCGACGTAATTTCTGGGTTATATTCACACTGGGAAGCTTCGAGAGTTATAGGAAACCTGCTTTGATGCATCGGATTCCAGCTACAGGACCTCCAGGGCACCATTCATGATTCAACTGCAGTCCTTGCACATAAGTAGCCTTGGAGATTAAAGTTCCCAATGGCGACGTAATTTCTGGGTTATATTCACACTGGGAAGCTTCGAGAGTTATAGGAAACTTGCTTTGATGCATCGGATTCCAGCTACTGGACCTCCAGGGCACCATTCATGATTCAACTGCAGTCTTTGCACATAAGTAGCCTTGGAGATTAAAGTTCCCAATGACGACGTAATTTCTGGGTTATATTCACACTGGGAAGCTTCGAGAGTTATAGGAAACTTGCTTTGATGCATCGGATTCCAGCTACTGGACCTCCAGGGCACCATTCATGATTCAACTGCAGTCCTTGCACATAAGTAGCCTTGGAGATTAAACTTAGCAATGGCGACGTAATTTCTGGGTTATATTCACACTGGGAAGCTTCGAGAGTTATAGGAAACTTGCTTTGATGCATCGGATTCCAGCTACTGGACCTCCGGGGCACCATTCATGATTCAACTGCAGTTCTTGCACATAAGTAGCCTTGGAGATTAAAGTTCCCAATGGTGACGTAATTTCTGGGTGATATTCACACTGGGAAGCTTCGAGAGTTATAGGAAACTTGCTTTGATGCATCGGATTCCAGCTACTGGACTACAGGGCACCATTCATGATTCAACTGCAGTCCTTGCACATAAGTAGCCTTGGAGACTAAAGTTCCCAATGGCGACGTAATTTCTGGGTTATATTCACACTGGGAAGCTTCGAGAGTTATAGGAAACTTGCTTTGATGCATCGGATTCCAGCTACTGGACCTCCAGGGCACCATTCATGATTCAACTGCAGTCCTTGCACATAAGTAGCCTTGGAGATTAAAGTTCCCAATGGCGACGTAATTTCTGGGTTATATTCACACTGGGAAGCTTCGAGAGTTATAGGAAACTTGCTTTGATGCATCGGATTCCAGCTACTGGACCTCCAGGGCACCATTCATGATTCAACTGCAGTCCTTGCACATAAGTAGCCTTGGAGATTAAAGTTCCCAATGGCGACGTAATTTCTGGGTTATATTCACACTGGGAAGCTACGAGAGTTATAGGAAACTTGCTTTGATGCATCGGATTCCAGCTACTGGACCTCCAGGGCACCATTCATGATTCAACTGCAGTCCTTGCACATAAGTAGCCTTGGAGATTAAAGTTCCCAATGGCGACGTAATTTCTGGGTTATATTCACACTGGGAAGCTTCGAGAGTTATAGGAAACTTGCTTTGATGCATCGGATTCCAGCTACTGGACCTCCAGGGCACCATTCATGATTCAACTGCAGTCCTTGCACATAAGTAGCCTTGGAGATTAAAGTTCCCAATGGCGACGTAATTTCTGGGTTATATTCACACTGGGAAGCTTCGAGAGTTATAGGAAACTTGCTTTGATGCATCGGATTCCAGCTACTGGACCTCCAGGGCACCATTCATGATTCAACTGCAGTCCTCGCACATAAGTAGCCTTGGAGATTAAAGTTCCCAATGGCGACGTAATTTCTGGGTTATATTCACACTGGGAAGCTTCGAGAGTTATAGGAAACCTGCTTTGATGCATCGGATTCCAGCTACAGGACCTCCAGGGCACCATTCATGATTCAACTGCAGTCCTTGCACATAAGTAGCCTTGGAGATTAAAGTTCCCAATGGCGACGTAATTTCTGGGTTATATTCACACTGGGAAGCTTCGAGAGTTATAGGAAACTTGCTTTGTTGCATCGGATTCCAGCTACTGGACCTCCAGGGCACCATTCATGATTCAACTGCAGTCCTTGCACATAAGTAGCCTTGGAGATTAAACTCCCCAATGGCGACGTAATTTCTGGTTTATATTCACACTGGGAAGCTTCGAGAGTTATAGGAAACTTGCTTTGATGCATCGGATTCCAGCTACTGGACCTCCAGGGCACCATTCATGATTCAACTGCAGTCCTTGCACATAAGTAGCCTTGGAGATTAAACTTCCCAATGGCGACGTAATTTCTGGGTTATATTCACACTGGGAAGCTTCGAGAGTTATAGGAAACTTGCTTTGATGCATCGGATTCCAGCTACTGGACCTCCAGGGCACCATTCATGATTCAACTGCAGTCCTTGCACATAAGTAGCCTTGGAGATTAAAGTTCCCAATGGCGACGTAATTTCTGGGTTATATTCACACTGGGAAGCTACGAGAGTTATAGGAAACTTGCTTTGATGCATCGGATTCCAGCTACTGGACCTCCAGGGCACCATTCATGATTCAACTGCAGTCCTTGCACATAAGTAGCCTTGGAGATTAAAGTTCCCAATGGCGACGTAATTTCTGGGTTATATTCACACTGGGAAGCTTCGAGAGTTATAGGAAACTTGCTTTGATGCATCGGATTCCAGCTACTGGACCTCCAGGGCACCATTCATGATTCAACTGCAGTCCTTGCACATAAGTAGCCTTGGAGATTAAACTTCCCAATGGCGACGTAATTTCTGGGTTATATTCACACTGGGAAGCTTCGAGAGTTATAGGAAACTTGCTTTGATGCATCGGATTCCAGCTACTGGACCTCCGGGGCACCATTCATGATTCAACTGCAGTTCTTGCACATAAGTAGCCTTGGAGATTAAAGTTCCCAATGGTGACGTAATTTCTGGGTGATATTCACACTGGGAAGCTTCGAGAGTTATAGGAAACTTGCTTTGATGCATCGGATTCCAGCTACTGGACTACAGGGCACCATTCATGATTCAACTGCAGTCCTTGCACATAAGTAGCCTTGGAGATTAAAGTTCCCAATGGCGAAGTAATTTCTGGGTTATATTCACACTGGGAAGCTTCGAGAGTTATAGGAAACTTGCTTTGATGCATCGGATTCCAGCTACTGGACCTCCAGGGCACCATTCATGATTCAACTGCAGTCCTTGCACATAAGTAGCCTTGGAGATTAAAGTTCCCAATGGCGACGTAATTTCTGGGTTATATTCACACTGGGAAGCTTCGAGAGTTATAGGAAACTTGCTTTGATGCATCGGATTCCAGCTACTGGACCTCCAGGGCACCATTCATGATTCAACTGCAGTCTTTGCACATAAGTAGCCTTGGAGATTAAAGTTCCCAATGACGACGTAATTTCTGGGTTATATTCACACTGGGAAGCTTCGAGAGTTATAGGAAACTTGCTTTGATGCATCGGATTCCAGCTACTGGACCTCCAGGGCACCATTCATGATTCAACTGCAGTCCTTGCACATAAGTAGCCTTGGAGATTAAACTTCCCAATGGCGACGTAATTTCTGGGTTATATTCACACTGGGAAGCTTCGAGAGTTATAGGAAACTTGCTTTGATGCATCAGATTCCAGCTACTGGACCTCCGGGGCACCATTCATGATTCAACTGCAGTTCTTGCACATAAGTAGCCTTGGAGATTAAAGTTCCCAATGGTGACGTAATTTCTGGGTGATATTCACACTGGGAAGCTTCGAGAGTTATAGGAAACTTGCTTTGATGCATCGGATTCCAGCTACTGGACTACAGGGCACCATTCATGATTCAACTGCAGTCCTTGCACATAAGTAGCCTTGGAGATTAAAGTTCCCAATGGCGACGTAATTTCTGGGTTATATTCACACTGGGAAGCTTCGAGAGTTATAGGAAACTTGCTTTGATGCATCGGATTCCAGCTACTGGACCTCCAGGGCACCATTCATGATTCAACTGCAGTCCTTGCACATAAGTAGCCTTGGAGATTAAAGTTCCCAATGGCGACGTAATTTCTGGGTTATATTCACACTGGGAAGCTTCGAGAGTTATAGGAAACTTGCTTTGATGCATCGGATTCCAGCTACTGGACCTCCAGGGCACCATTCATGATTCAACTGCAGTCCTTGCACATAAGTAGCCTTGGAGATTAAAGTTCCCAATGGCGACGTAATTTCTGGGTTATATTCACACTGGGAAGCTTCGAGAGTTATAGGAAACTTGCTTTGATGCATCGGATTCCAGCTACTGGACCTCCAGGGCACCATTCATGATTCAACTGCAGTCCTTGCACATAAGTAGCCTTGGAGATTAAAGTTCCCAATGGCGACGTAATTTCTGGGTTATATTCACACTGGGAAGCTTCGAGAGTTATAGGAAACTTGCTTTGATGCATCGGATTCCAGCTACTGGACCTCCAGGGCACCATTCATGATTCAACTGCAGTCCTTGCACATAAGTAGCCTTGGAGATTAAAGTTCCCAATGGCGACGTAATTTCTGGGTTATATTCACACTGGGAAGCTTCGAGAGTTATAGGATACTTGCTTTGATGCATCGGATTCCAGCTACTGGACCTCCAGGGCACCATTCATGATTCAACTGCAGTCCTTGCACATAAGTAGCCTTGGAGATTAAAGTTCCCAATGGCGACGTAATTTCTGGGTGATATTCACACTGGGAAGCTTCGAGAGTTATAGGAAACTTGCTTTGATGCATCGGATTCCAGCTACTGGACCTCCAGGGCACCATTCATGATTCAACTGCAGTCCTTGCACATAAGTAGCCTTGGAGATTAAAGTTCCCAATGGCGACGTAACTTCTGGGTTATATTCACACTGGGAAGCTTCGAGAGTTATAGGAAACTTGCTTTGATACATTGGATTCCAGCTACTGGACCTCCAGGGCACCATTCATGATTCAACTGCAGTCCTTGCACATAAGTAGCCTTGGAGATTAAAGTTCCCAATGGTGACGTAATTTCTGGGTTATATTCACACTGGGAAGCTTCGAGAGTTATAGGAAACTTGCTTTGATGCATCGGATTCCAGCTACTGGACCTCCAGGGCACCATTCATGATTCAACTGCAGTCCTTGCACATAAGTAGCCTTGGAGATTAAAGTTCCCAATGGCGACGTAATTTCTGGGTTATATTCACACTGGGAAGCTTCGAGAGTTATAGGAAACTTGCTTTGATGCATCGGATTCCAGCTACTGGACCTCCAGGGCACCATTCATGATTCAACTGCAGTCCTTGCACATAAGTAGCCTTGGAGATTAAAGTTCCCAATGGTGACGTAATTTCTGGGTGATATTCACACTGGGAAGCTTCGAGAGTTATAGGAAACTTGCTTTGATGCATCGGATTCCAGCTACTGGACCTCCAGGGCACCATTCATGATTCAACTGCAGTCCTTGCACATAAGTAGCCTTGGAGATTAAAGTTCCCAATGGTGACGTAATTTCTGGGTGATATTCACACTCTGAAGCTTCGAGAGTTATAGGAAACTTGCTTTGATGCATCGGATTCCAGCTACTGGACCTCCAGGGCACCATTCATGATTCAACTGCAGTCCTTGCACATAAGTAGCCTTGGAGATTAAAGTTCCCAATGGCGACGTAATTTCTGGGTTATATTCACACTGGGAAGCTTCGAGAGTTATAGGAAACTTGCTTTGATGCATCGGATTCCAGCTACTGGACCTCCAGGGCACCATTCATGATTCAACTGCAGTCTTTGCACATAAGTAGCCTTGGAGATTAAAGTTCCCAATGACGACGTAATTTCTGGGTTATATTCACACTGGGAAGCTTCGAGAGTTATAGGAAACTTGCTTTGATGCATCGGATTCCAGCTACTGGACCTCCAGGGCACCATTCATGATTCAACTGCAGTCCTTGCACATAAGTAGCCTTGGAGATTAAACTTCCCAATGGCGACGTAATTTCTGGGTTATATTCACACTGGGAAGCTTCGAGAGTTATAGGAAACTTGCTTTGATGCATCGGATTCCAGCTACTGGACCTCCGGGGCACCATTCATGATTCAACTGCAGTTCTTGCACATAAGTAGCCTTGGAGATTAAAGTTCCCAATGGTGACGTAATTTCTGGGTGATATTCACACTGGGAAGCTTCGAGAGTTATAGGAAACTTGCTTTGATGCATCGGATTCCAGCTACTGGACTACAGGGCACCATTCATGATTCAACTGCAGTCCTTGCACATAAGTAGCCTTGGAGATTAAAGTTCCCAATGGCGACGTAATTTCTGGGTTATATTCACACTGGGAAGCTTCGAGAGTTATAGGAAACTTGCTTTGATGCATCGGATTCCAGCTACTGGACCTCCAGGGCACCATTCATGATTCAACTGCAGTCCTTGCACATAAGTAGCCTTCGAGATTAAAGTTCCCAATGGCGACGTAATTTCTGGGTTATATTCACACTGGGAAGCTTCGAGAGTTATAGGAAACTTGCTTTGATGCATCGGATTCCAGCTACTGGACCTCCAGGGCACCATTCATGATTCAACTGCAGTCCTTGCACATAAGTAGCCTTGGAGATTAAAGTTCCCAATGGCGACGTAATTTCTGGGTTATATTCACACTGGGAAGCTACGAGAGTTATAGGAAACTTGCTTTGATGCATCGGATTCCAGCTACTGGACCTCCAGGGCACCATTCATGATTCAACTGCAGTCCTTGCACATAAGTAGCCTTGGAGATTAAAGTTCCCAATGGCGACGTAATTTCTGGGTTATATTCACACTGGGAAGCTTCGAGAGTTATAGGAAACTTGCTTTGATGCATCGGATTCCAGCTACTGGACCTCCAGGGCACCATTCATGATTCAACTGCAGTCCTTGCACATAAGTAGCCTTGGAGATTAAAGTTCCCAATGGCGACGTAATTTCTGGGTTATATTCACACTGGGAAGCTTCGAGAGTTATAGGAAACTTGCTTTGATGCATCGGATTCCAGCTACTGGACCTCCAGGGCACCATTCATGATTCAACTGCAGTCCTCGCACATAAGTAGCCTTGGAGATTAAAGTTCCCAATGGCGACGTAATTTCTGGGTTATATTCACACTGGGAAGCTTCGAGAGTTATAGGAAACCTGCTTTGATGCATCGGATTCCAGCTACAGGACCTCCAGGGCACCATTCATGATTCAACTGCAGTCCTTGCACATAAGTAGCCTTGGAGATTAAAGTTCCCAATGGCGACGTAATTTCTGGGTTATATTCACACTGGGAAGCTTCGAGAGTTATAGGAAACCTGCTTTGATGCATCGGATTCCAGCTACAGGACCTCCAGGGCACCATTCATGATTCAACTGCAGTCCTTGCACATAAGTAGCCTTGGAGATTAAAGTTCCCAATGGCGACGTAATTTCTGGGTTATATTCACACTGGGAAGCTTCGAGAGTTATAGGAAACTTGCTTTGATGCATCGGATTCCAGCTACTGGACCTCCAGGGCACCATTCATGATTCAACTGCAGTCTTTGCACATAAGTAGCCTTGGAGATTAAAGTTCCCAATGACGACGTAATTTCTGGGTTATATTCACACTGGGAAGCTTCGAGAGTTATAGGAAACTTGCTTTGATGCATCGGATTCCAGCTACTGGACCTCCAGGGCACCATTCATGATTCAACTGCAGTCCTTGCACATAAGTAGCCTTGGAGATTAAACTTAGCAATGGCGACGTAATTTCTGGGTTATATTCACACTGGGAAGCTTCGAGAGTTATAGGAAACTTGCTTTGATGCATCGGATTCCAGCTACTGGACCTCCGGGGCACCATTCATGATTCAACTGCAGTTCTTGCACATAAGTAGCCTTGGAGATTAAAGTTCCCAATGGTGACGTAATTTCTGGGTGATATTCACACTGGGAAGCTTCGAGAGTTATAGGAAACTTGCTTTGATGCATCGGATTCCAGCTACTGGACTACAGGGCACCATTCATGATTCAACTGCAGTCCTTGCACATAAGTAGCCTTGGAGACTAAAGTTCCCAATGGCGACGTAATTTCTGGGTTATATTCACACTGGGAAGCTTCGAGAGTTATAGGAAACTTGCTTTGATGCATCGGATTCCAGCTACTGGACCTCCAGGGCACCATTCATGATTCAACTGCAGTCCTTGCACATAAGTAGCCTTGGAGATTAAAGTTCCCAATGGCGACGTAATTTCTGGGTTATATTCACACTGGGAAGCTTCGAGAGTTATAGGAAACTTGCTTTGATGCATCGGATTCCAGCTACTGGACCTCCAGGGCACCATTCATGATTCAACTGCAGTCCTTGCACATAAGTAGCCTTGGAGATTAAAGTTCCCAATGGCGACGTAATTTCTGGGTTATATTCACACTGGGAAGCTACGAGAGTTATAGGAAACTTGCTTTGATGCATCGGATTCCAGCTACTGGACCTCCAGGGCACCATTCATGATTCAACTGCAGTCCTTGCACATAAGTAGCCTTGGAGATTAAAGTTCCCAATGGCGACGTAATTTCTGGGTTATATTCACACTGGGAAGCTTCGAGAGTTATAGGAAACTTGCTTTGATGCATCGGATTCCAGCTACTGGACCTCCAGGGCACCATTCATGATTCAACTGCAGTCCTTGCACATAAGTAGCCTTGGAGATTAAAGTTCCCAATGGCGACGTAATTTCTGGGTTATATTCACACTGGGAAGCTTCGAGAGTTATAGGAAACTTGCTTTGATGCATCGGATTCCAGCTACTGGACCTCCAGGGCACCATTCATGATTCAACTGCAGTCCTCGCACATAAGTAGCCTTGGAGATTAAAGTTCCCAATGGCGACGTAATTTCTGGGTTATATTCACACTGGGAAGCTTCGAGAGTTATAGGAAACCTGCTTTGATGCATCGGATTCCAGCTACAGGACCTCCAGGGCACCATTCATGATTCAACTGCAGTCCTTGCACATAAGTAGCCTTGGAGATTAAAGTTCCCAATGGCGACGTAATTTCTGGGTTATATTCACACTGGGAAGCTTCGAGAGTTATAGGAAACTTGCTTTGTTGCATCGGATTCCAGCTACTGGACCTCCAGGGCACCATTCATGATTCAACTGCAGTCCTTGCACATAAGTAGCCTTGGAGATTAAACTCCCCAATGGCGACGTAATTTCTGGTTTATATTCACACTGGGAAGCTTCGAGAGTTATAGGAAACTTGCTTTGATGCATCGGATTCCAGCTACTGGACCTCCAGGGCACCATTCATGATTCAACTGCAGTCCTTGCACATAAGTAGCCTTGGAGATTAAACTTCCCAATGGCGACGTAATTTCTGGGTTATATTCACACTGGGAAGCTTCGAGAGTTATAGGAAACTTGCTTTGATGCATCGGATTCCAGCTACTGGACCTCCAGGGCACCATTCATGATTCAACTGCAGTCCTTGCACATAAGTAGCCTTGGAGATTAAAGTTCCCAATGGCGACGTAATTTCTGGGTTATATTCACACTGGGAAGCTACGAGAGTTATAGGAAACTTGCTTTGATGCATCGGATTCCAGCTACTGGACCTCCAGGGCACCATTCATGATTCAACTGCAGTCCTTGCACATAAGTAGCCTTGGAGATTAAAGTTCCCAATGGCGACGTAATTTCTGGGTTATATTCACACTGGGAAGCTTCGAGAGTTATAGGAAACTTGCTTTGATGCATCGGATTCCAGCTACTGGACCTCCAGGGCACCATTCATGATTCAACTGCAGTCCTTGCACATAAGTAGCCTTGGAGATTAAACTTCCCAATGGCGACGTAATTTCTGGGTTATATTCACACTGGGAAGCTTCGAGAGTTATAGGAAACTTGCTTTGATGCATCGGATTCCAGCTACTGGACCTCCGGGGCACCATTCATGATTCAACTGCAGTTCTTGCACATAAGTAGCCTTGGAGATTAAAGTTCCCAATGGTGACGTAATTTCTGGGTGATATTCACACTGGGAAGCTTCGAGAGTTATAGGAAACTTGCTTTGATGCATCGGATTCCAGCTACTGGACTACAGGGCACCATTCATGATTCAACTGCAGTCCTTGCACATAAGTAGCCTTGGAGATTAAAGTTCCCAATGGCGAAGTAATTTCTGGGTTATATTCACACTGGGAAGCTTCGAGAGTTATAGGAAACTTGCTTTGATGCATCGGATTCCAGCTACTGGACCTCCAGGGCACCATTCATGATTCAACTGCAGTCCTTGCACATAAGTAGCCTTGGAGATTAAAGTTCCCAATGGCGACGTAATTTCTGGGTTATATTCACACTGGGAAGCTTCGAGAGTTATAGGAAACTTGCTTTGATGCATCGGATTCCAGCTACTGGACCTCCAGGGCACCATTCATGATTCAACTGCAGTCTTTGCACATAAGTAGCCTTGGAGATTAAAGTTCCCAATGACGACGTAATTTCTGGGTTATATTCACACTGGGAAGCTTCGAGAGTTATAGGAAACTTGCTTTGATGCATCGGATTCCAGCTACTGGACCTCCAGGGCACCATTCATGATTCAACTGCAGTCCTTGCACATAAGTAGCCTTGGAGATTAAACTTCCCAATGGCGACGTAATTTCTGGGTTATATTCACACTGGGAAGCTTCGAGAGTTATAGGAAACTTGCTTTGATGCATCAGATTCCAGCTACTGGACCTCCGGGGCACCATTCATGATTCAACTGCAGTTCTTGCACATAAGTAGCCTTGGAGATTAAAGTTCCCAATGGTGACGTAATTTCTGGGTGATATTCACACTGGGAAGCTTCGAGAGTTATAGGAAACTTGCTTTGATGCATCGGATTCCAGCTACTGGACTACAGGGCACCATTCATGATTCAACTGCAGTCCTTGCACATAAGTAGCCTTGGAGATTAAAGTTCCCAATGGCGACGTAATTTCTGGGTTATATTCACACTGGGAAGCTTCGAGAGTTATAGGAAACTTGCTTTGATGCATCGGATTCCAGCTACTGGACCTCCAGGGCACCATTCATGATTCAACTGCAGTCCTTGCACATAAGTAGCCTTGGAGAT